>NW_028143312.1:0-138000 GCF_977018435.1 Lepisma saccharinum
AAATCCTACCTTTCCTACCCTTGCTTGAATAGCTAAAGTGCAATCTTCATACTAAAATATTGAAAAAGGCATATCTATGTACATAAAAGTGTGTACACATGTGTTTGTCTGTGTGTACTCTTAGATAAATTGATAAAAAAAGCAATATAGTTATAAATCAAAGACTATACCTAATAATATTAATTTCAAAATAAGCTGATAGAAAAATATATAATAACTACAGTATAAGCTTTTAATTTTTGTTAATTACAAAAAATAAAAGTTAAATACAGTAAATAAACTTGGTTCCTTACATTGAAAAAGGAACATAAATTGAGAGTATTTGAAAATAAGATCCTTAGGAAAATATTTGGGCCTAAAACAGGTGAGGAGGCAGATGAGTGGAGATTACATAATTTAGAAGTACATAATTTGTATTCTTGTCCAGATATTATTAGAATAATTAAATCAAGAAGACTTAGATGTGTAGATCATGTGGTACAAATGGGAGAGGAAAAAAAATATACAGGATTCTTGTTGGGAAACCTGATGGTAAAAGACCAATAGGAAGACCAAAACAAAATGTAGGGATAATGTAGAGATGGACCTAAAGGAAATTGGTAGGGATGGAAAGGAGTATATAGATCTTGCTTAGGACAGGAACAGATGAGAGGCATGTGTTGCTGCAGCCATGAACCTTCGGGTTTAAGAAGGCTAGAGAGTTAGTTAGTTATACATTAAATAAGCATAATATTTGAATTGTAAGTAGTGAATATAACAAATGTACAAAGCATTGTGCGAAAACTATGTCAACTTTCCATTATAAGCAGAAAATTAAACCAGTTTGCCTTAGAAATACATTTTAAAAATAGCACAAAATAGCATGCATAATAGAAAATTAAGAAAACTTTCTGATGCATAAAAGTACTGACTAGTGCTGAATGAATCAATTACTGTAAAATATTATTCTCTGATTCAAGTGATTTAACTGTAAACATTATCTTTTGTGTGTAAAATATAATTGTTAGTTGAACTGATAAGTACAAATATTAACTTTATACGCCTTCAAACACTCTAAATAACATAACTTTGATATATAAATTAGTAACAATTTGTTAAAAATTAAGTTAAAGTGTAGAATTGTTTTCTTAAATAAATATAAAGTAGTAAAAATACTAAACAAATAATTCCTTATTTTCCTATTTAAAGAATGCCAAACAGTGTAAACCAGTTGTTAGTGGCTAAATAACATAAAATTTGAAGGCAGTAACAATATTTTTAAAAAATACTGTTTTTACCTAACTTTGTGAATTAAATACTAGTACATTTTGTCAAATTATAAATAAAACATACCTATTTCTTTGATATTTGTACTAAAGTGAAGAAAATGTTACTAAAACTTGGCTAGTACAGCAAATCTTAGACTTTTAGCTTTATTTGTCCGTAACTGGATATAATTGTAACTTGTTAATCTCGCCAAACACAATTTTTACCTCAATTTTGGAAGCTAGCTGAACTTTAGCGTTTCGAATTACATATAGTGAAGGCCTCTATAGTGGAAAAATACACCCAGTCTGTAAAAATTTGGAAATGTTGTCTCCTTCTCTGTCGAACCAGACCAAGAGTGTTCTCAGGTGTTTCAATATATTTCTTAACATAACTAACTTTTTAAAAATGCAGGTAGCTTAGTTTGTATAGCATTAGGCTTTTAACCTATCTGTCCAGGGTTCGAGTCCCTGTCTGGGCGATAACAATTTTTAGATTTTGTCATCGGATCTTTAGCAACAGTAAGTCGTGAGTAAGCTTTTAAGTTTCTCAAATATCAGCATCTTTAGCTAACAGTACAGCATAACCAGTATTATTATGATAGAAAAGTTCTGGTGGTAGAACCTACACCTACTGTAATATCTCTGTGGTATTAACTTACATGCAGCCCATAACTTTTGGGATTGTTTCTCCTCCGTTACATTTCCTGGCCATTTACCCTTAGCGTCGCGATTAGCCTCAGAAGCAAAAAAAAAAAAAAAAAGCGAAATCTTATATTTGTTCTTTTTATATCTCTGAAACCACCTATACTATAGAACTACATTTAATGAATTTTGCAGTCTTCCTGTTTGATCTGTTAAATAATCCAGTCAATAAAAATATACTTGCATAGAAAAATATGTTTTTCAGATACTTTAATCGGGTAATCTGCTTTTGCGTACTTCCTCAGAAATATACACAATCATAGTTCTTTATAAATTTAGCACCTGATATAGAATAAGTCGAAGTCTAGTTAGAGTTGGCCTGTAAGTGCTTCTGGTACATGTAGTTACTTGAAAAGCAAATATTGGGTGTATAAAAAATAGCATTCTTGTGAAACAGTAAAAAATCAACCTCATTTCCTCGTAGCATTAGCTGTAAATGCTTCTTGCAGGTTAACAAAACTCTGGCGTGTGGGCCTACATCACCTACAATCCTTTGTAAGGTTCGTGTTGTCCTATAAATTGTCGATATACATACTAAATCCCTAGTTACAGCCTAAGCTTTTAGTTTCAATCAGAGGATTTCAGTGTTCAGATAGTGATTTAGCCTAGTGTAATAAACCAAATGGAAATAACCCAAGTGTTGATGCACCCAAAAAAACCAGTTATACTTCAAAATACCTTGAAAAAAGCTATAAGGCTAAATTATTCTTCTAGCATAGAAAAAACGTTTAGCAAATGGACCTATGGTTCATATAGTCAGTCGTGTGTGAACTTCGTCTTGCCCTGTGAATTGTCAATATATTGATAAATGGTTATATTTAAAAAAGAAAAAAAAACAATGTTGGTAAGCGTCCAGTTGTGGACCCCTCGGTAAAAGAATTTCAGTCTTTATAGACACACAATAATTTTCGTTACACTAAAATTTGGCCTCGTATTAAGGTAAATAGTCAAAATGATAAACATTTCGTGTACTTTATCCAGTAAGCCTTAGCTAGAAATACAATAACAGCGTTACAGACATAAAAATTAAGCAAGCTTTGATATTCTAGTAGCACATAATAAATATAAAATATCCTTTAAAATACTCTGACAAATAGTTGTGGGTTATCTGAAATGAAAATTTTCAAGCCCTCTCTCCTGCATAAATAGGCTCTAGAATTCACTAAGCCTCAAAATAATATTGGGTACATAAAATAAAAAGCAGATGGAGAGTGGTGCTGATCGCATCATCTCCAAACAGCAAAAACAAAAGTATATGGATGGAGCCCTACCTGATATATTTTGGAAACTTTACCTAGTATAAAAATAACAAAATACTCAGCAAACTCTAAAATAAACAAACTTTCCTACGTAGCAGGCGTAACCGGACCTAAATAAATACATATAGAAATACAGAACCAAAAATAGCATAGTGGAAATCAGTAAACCCTAATAATAATAATAATAATAATAATATATTCTGTGGCTTACATTTTAGCTGAAAGTACTTTTTTTTAGTGTTTTTGAAAAAAATTAAATAAATACTAAACTCTAAGTTAAAAATTTGTAAATGTATACAAAACAAAATAAATAAAAATTAATACGTACCCTGCAAAAAATCAGTAAAAAAGTTGAAAACATCTCTTTGTGCATCCAAAATACAATAACAAATCCTTCCTGACTAGATTAAATTGTGTTATTTGAGTAATATTAAGCCTAAACTTGTAAAATAAACGGGTAAAACTTGACGAAACACACTTCATGTGTACAAAATATAATTCAAAACACATTTAAATTGTGTTATTTGAGTAAACTTGGAGAATAATCCTGTAAACTTGGAAATCTCTCTCTCTCTCTCTCTCTCTCTCTCTCTCTCTCTCTCTCTCTCTCTCTCTCTCTCTCTCTGTGTGTGTGTGTGTGTGTGTGTGTGAGAGTGCGTGTGTGTCCAAAATGTAATAAAAACACGTTCAAATCGTGTTATTTGAGTAAATATTAGGCTAAACTTGTAAAATAAACAAATAAAAGTTGAGAATACACACTCTGTGTGTCGAAAATGTAACTAAAAGTCTTTCTTGAACAGATTGAATTGTGTTATTTTGGTAATAATAAGCCTAAACTTGTGAAATAAACAGATAGAAATTGAGATCACACAATCTGTGTGTCGAAAATATAACTAAAAGTCTTTCCTGAACAGATTGAATTGTGTTATTTTGGTAAAAATAAGCCTAAACTTGTGAAATAAACAGATAGAAGTTGAGATCACACACTCTGTGTGTCGAAAATGTAACTAAAAGTATTTCCTGAATAGTATAAATAGTGTTATTTTGGTAAAAATAAGCCTAAACTTGTAAAATAAACAGATAGAAGTTGAGAACACACACTTTGTGTGTCGAAAATGTAACTAAAAGTCTTTCCTGAACAGATTGAATTGTATTATTTTGGTAATAATAAGCCTAAACTTGTGAAATAAACAGATAGAAGTTGAGAACACACACTTTGTGTGTCGAAAATGTAACTAAAAGTCTTTCCTGAACAGATTGAATTGTGTTATTTGAGTAAAAAAATAGGCATAAAGTTGTAAAATAATAAATTAAAAGTTGAAAAAATCTCTTTGCGAGTCCAAAATTTAATAAAAAATGTTGCCTGAATAGTACAAATAGTGTTATTTTGGTAAAAAATTAACATAAAGTTGTAAAATAATAAGTTAAAAAGTTGTAAAAATGTTTTTTGTGAGTCCAAAATTTAATAAAAAATGTTGCTTGAATAGTACAAATAGTGTTATTTTGGTAAAAAATTAACTTAAAGTTGTAAAATAATAAGTTAAAAGTTGAAAAAAATGTCTTTGTGAGTGCAAAATTTAATAAAAAATGTTGCCTGAATAGTACAAATAGTGTTATTTTGGTAAAAAAATTAACATAAAGTTGTAAAATAATAAGTTAAAAAGTTGTAAAAATGTTTTTTGTGAGTGCAAAATTTAATAAAAAATGTTGCCTGAATAGTATAAATAGTGTTATTTTGGTAAAAATACATAAAAACTTGTAAAAGATTTGACATAAAGTCAAAGTTTGGTAAAAAATAAACTCAAAATTAAGTTAAATAGCACACAGTAACATACATTTACTACCTAAATCAATAATCAAAGGGTCCTAGGTTCGTTACCCCGTGATAAAAGCAAATGGTGAAAACTGTAGGCCCCGTCCCTAATAGATCTCCCTTCTTCATAGTACAGATAAAAAAAACCTGCGGTAAAGCGTCCTGTGCCTTGGAGGCAAATCTGAGCGGAATATTAATTGGCGGCGGAAACCGGTTCTACAAGCGACGCATAGCTTGCTGCGCATTCTCAGACATTCTTTGTTGTCTGGTTGAATCCCTCCCCTGCCCTACAGTATTGCATAGCTTTCCCCTGTTATTGCGTACTGGTTAACCTTGAAAAAACCGGTTCTGAAAATCTACCGACGCGTTCTCTGATTGGTCAATCAGATTCCTTCTTTGTTCTGACGTTGTGACGTCATTTGACCTTGAGCGCTCTTCCCCAAAATTCCTTTCTCGTCTACCTGCGTGGAATATTAATTCATTCTCTCTGTCTGGCATCACAGCCGAGTCGAAATTCTGAGACAGTATTCTGTCTAGCGTGTTGCACCATCGTGTTTCATAACATGATGAAATTACTGCATAGTACTAATTAATAATATTACATATCGCGGGTTCGAGTACCGGGACCGTCCCCAATCGTAATTGGACTTGTACCTACACCCATTACCACCGTTCATAGCGGTTCATAAACCATAGAAAACTTATTTTCAATACTATAAACATTAATATTATCGATTGATACATTACATACTTTGCAGTAATGAATATAAAAACATATGCATACCGTTTAGTACCTCTAATTACCTTCTATATACATATTTTTCATAAAATAAATAAATATATATTCATAAAAAGTTCTAAACATGCAAATACATAAATGTAAAGTATTCTAAGTACATGCTAATGAATTCTAAGTACATGCGAATTAATTAAAACCCGTGCAAATTAGTTATAAGTACATGCGAATAAATTGCGAATATTAAACGCCCGAGGGCACAAACAGTCCTTGGCGCGTTCAACATCTACTCCCCGTTTTCGTTCTTTACGTGACCTTGGGTGCAACATGCTGGGATCACGATTCTTGCCTGCTCACACGCCTCCTCTTACACACATGCGTCACTTCTGCGGGTCACCCATTCCACCGCGTATGCCTCTGTGCATTTAATCACGTATTCCTTTCTGGTCGAACTTCATTGTCACCAAGGTTGTAATTCATGTAATTTGTCATTACATTTTAAATTCTATCAAAAAAGTAAGTCCAGTTTTGTAGTCTAGAAGAAAAAATACCTATTTTTTGTAATTCATGTGAATTGTCATTATATTTTAAATTCTTTAAAAAATAAGCCCCGGCCAAATTTGATTCCACGAGACGCCACTGGCACCGTGTGACAAGTACACAGTGCTACGTTGGGTTGTTCTCGTGAATTGAGTTTTGTATTGCGCGATGTAGCAATATAGCAAAAAAATGTAGCATTTTTTTGAGCACATAAGATGGGTTGTTGTGGGCATCTATGCGATTTTTATTAATTTCTTTTGCACTTTTGTACAGTGCCTTTTTCGGTCTACTTGCCCGCAGAATGGCGGCTAGCTCGGCGAGAAGTAAGGTCACATCTGCCGGCACTTTGAACCACAGCTGTAAGCTGACTTGTCTCTGGACACGTCTGTGCTTCATTATAAAGATACCTAGTGTCCAGTTTGCACGTGTTTGTGAAGTGCTAATGTGTTTACGAGTGATTTAGATTGTTTTGTTTTAGGTTATGTATTACCGGTGCTTTCCGGAGTCTAATAATGCCACGATATCCGCACAATTTGAAACAACGCCTTTGTATGCACGACTCTTACGTCATTACGAATTCTTGTAGAGATGTTAAAATGCAACAGAATTCTCAGATATTTCTGTTTCACACAGAGACAGTGTTCGGATACTTGTGAACAAATTTAGGAAATCAGGGATGTTCTTGATAAGAAACTAAGGGTGAAACAGCGTGTGCTTAATGAGGAGAAACGTTTTAAGTACGATCAAAAATCTCTCTGGCGCCTTGTTCAAGAAACAGACATTTTCATTAAGTCTGCGTGGCGAGCTACCTAGCTTTCAAACTTGAATCCATACATTAGAAGAATTGAAAGATAATATCAGGAGGGTTAAGCAATTTTGGAAGAGGAAGTGATACGTGTTAGTGAAAATTTCCTTTAAAAATGCCGTAAATGTGTGGATGCCGGAGGACATAATTTGCAACACCTCATGTAACAAGAAACGTGCTCATTTTATTTGTAACTGCCAATGTAAATGTACGAGCTTTTTTCATTACATAGCTACCGACTGCAGTTACTCGGATATTGCCCGCAGACGCTATCTTACTTTCCGCTGTGAAGCGAATTTTGAAAACTGGGGACAATAATAGTCGAAAATTCGTGTTCGATGCTTTGATGAATAGATGATGAAGGTATACCCTGTAGCGCTTCACGAGATATTAGAAAATATCTCCATATTAATTCATAGTGTTATTTAATATTACTTCTTCGTGAATGCATAATTGTTTTCAGTATTGTTCTAGTAAAAATATAATGGTTTTAATATACTACGTGCATAGTAACACATTGTAAATTATTCAATAGAACAGAACGATAAATAATGCCAAATACGAAACAAGAGTTTGTTGTAGAGGATGGTGTGTATTTCATACAAAATTAATATAATTTTGGATAAGAATTCCGGTAGTAAATTGTTGTTTGCTCGCCATACTAAGAAGGAGAGTAAACCCGAAAAATAACATTTGCGTGCACCACAGAATGGAGTCTGTGCTTCGGCAAGACGTCCCACTGGAAGGAAATAAGTTGTTAACAATGGACATCGTTAACAGGAGATAGGGGATAGGAGGACGCTGCCCTACTTATCACACAAATCAAACCAAATCGGCTGAGCAAATTTGCTTGTAGGCAACAATCTTTACATGTAAAAGTTAGACTTTTTTGCTAGAAAAACAGAATGCATGCATGCAGTATATGTGATGCCAATTTCTAGATATTTGAGATATCCTTTTCAAAGTGTTATGGCGGAACGAAGGAAATTTGATTCATTGTCGGTTTCAGTCAATGGGATTAAAGTGACCCTATTATTTGAGAGCCAAAACAATGAAGAAAAACACCTTTAAGCAAAACGGTAGTGTTCTCGACAGGCATTTTTTGTTGTTGTTCAGTTTTAAGTTAGTATTTAAACAATCACCAGCGACCTTCAATATTTTTTCCCAAAGATTTTTCTGCTCTGGTGGTATTGCTACTCCTGAAGAACTCAGGAGTTCACGCTTTACTCACTGTTTTCCCGGCATTTGTGAGTACGTACAAATTTATCTTAGTACTAGGCCAATGGCCCCTTTGCTACGTCCGTTAGTTGACCGCTAACTCTTAACTGAAGTATTATATGGTGCTGGTGTCCTCCTAAAATTGATATATGAAGTACTGTTTTCAATAAATATATTTTATTTTCCAGTATGAGTTAAAGAGTAGCATACAATGGAAATATACGTAAAAAAAGTCAAACGTTCTAGCGACAATGAACTTCCTTCAAAGGAAGACCAGTGTTCTTTAGTTTCCAAATTTTAAATCAGTGATCATTTATATATCGATGATCGGAGAAAGTTATTGACGGGAACTTTAGATTCAGGCAATTGCTATTCAAATTCTTCTCAACTGGGTATATCAGTGGCAAATATATACAACGTCAACTCTAATTGAAAAAAAAGTGCAGATTTTGACGTACGTAGTGAACCACATCAACCGTATCTATTACCAGACAATTTTCCTGGCCAACAATTAAGAGGGAGTTGCTTCCGTTGCTAAAAAATCATTTCCCCGGCGGTGTAATGTGCAGAAAATATGAATGCTTCCTACCTCATCCATCTCTTATAAAACGCTAGTGTTGACAACTTCCAAATTATTGACAAGAAACTTAGAGTAACTTACCACATAAACAAATTCAAGCAATGCAACTCTTTAATGATATCTGCCAACAGCACAAATGTTGAGTCCAAAATTCTATCTAACTCGAAATAATATTTACATTAATATGATACATTATTATACAAACATTACGTACTCAAGAAGTGCTGGAAAATGAACAGGAGCATCTTCTTCTTGTTGTAATGATCTATGATTCCATAACTTAATTCTTAATCTACCTTCCACCTAGTTCTCTTATTCTTCCGAGTATTAATTTAAGCAACGAGGTTGGTATCACGTTTCTGTTTGTTTTCAGAGCTTTTGGAAATGATCTTGTATTTTATAGTTGTTTGGGGTGCTTTGCAGTTGTGGAAACAAGTAGGCTCTTTGTTTTCGTGTTGTGAATTTACAAAAACAAAGATGAAAACAGGAAGCTGTGTAAACATAGGTGTGCGCACGGAGGTGCCAGAGGTGCCTGGACACCCCCAAATGTGCCCTCAAAAAAAACACAAAAAAACTGCCATTCAAATAATCAAAAATATATCCGTGTTAAGAAAGTAAGGAATTTCGTTTCATTTTACATGCGCCTCTCTCTCTCTCTCTCTCTCTCTCTCTCTCTCTCTCTCTCTCTCTCTCTCTCTTTCCATAACAATGTGATATTGTTAATATTATAATCACTTTATAAGTCGCACAGAGCTTCTCCACGAAAATCGGCCGGTTCTTATCCCTGTACCGAGCATAAATTGCATTCAATTAAATACCATCTTGGCAAAGTTTGGAAGCACGTTGGTCCATAGATCTGCAAATAAAATGTTTAAGTGTCCTTTCTTACGAAGACCGATATATCCCCAACAATATTCCTAATTAATGATTTTAACTGCGTTTCTATTTATAGTTATTCGAGGTCCCTTTCCTGCGACTTTGGCTAATGGCGACGAAGAGGTTGAGTGATGATTAGATGCAATTGATGAAGGGAATGCCCATGTCCAGACCGGGATTCTAATCCTGGACCCCTGGCATCGTATCGCGTGCTAACCACTTCTCCACGGAAGTCTACATTAGTAGAAGAGGAACGCGCCAAGGACAGTTTTCTTCGTGGGTGGTCTTTAATTTGCACGTATTTATAACTAATTTGCACAGGTTTTAATTAATTCGCACGTACTTAGAATTCATTTGCATGTACTTAGAATACTTTACATTTATGTATTTGCATGTTTATAACTTTTTATGAATATATAATTATTTATTTTATGAAAAATATGTATATAGAAGGTAATTAGAGGTACTAAACGGTATGCATATGGTTTTATATTCATTACTGCAAAGTATGTAATGTATAAATCGATAATATTAATGTTTATAGTATTGAAAATAAGTTTTCTATGGTTTATGAACCGCTATGAAAGGTGGTAATGGCTGTAGGTACAGGTCCAATTACGAAAGAAGACGGTCCCGGTACTCGAACCCGAGATATGTAATATTATTAATTAGTACTATGTAATAATGTATGTTATTATTGTATTAAAGACGATGATCTCAGACGCTAGACAGAATACTGTCTCAGAATCTGAACTCCGCGCAGGTAGAGGAGAAAGGAATTTGGGGGAAGTGCGTTCAAGGTCAAATGACGTCACAACGTCAGAACAAACAAAGAACCCGATTGACCAATCAGAACCGGTTTTTCAAGGTTAACCAGTACGCAAGAACAGGGGAAAGCTATGCAATACTGTAGGGCAGGGGAGGGATTCAACCAGACAACAAAGGATGTCTGGAAATGCGCAGCAAGGGGAAAGCTATGCAATACTGTAGGGCATGGGAGGGATTCAACCAGACAACAAAGAATGTCTGGAATTCGCAGCAAGGGTCAAATCTCTGAAGCTATGCGTCGCTTGTAGAACTGGTTTCCGCCGCCAATTAATATTCCGCTCAGGGTTGCCCCAAGGCACAGGACGCTTTAGCGCAGGTTTTTTTTATCTGTACTATGAAGAAGGGAGAGCTATCAGGGACGGGGCCTACAGTTTTCACCATTTGCTTTTATCACGGGGTAACGAACCTAGGACCCTTTGATTATTGATTTAGGTAGTAAATTTATGTTACTGTGTGCTATTTAACATAATATTGAGTTTATTTTTTACCAAACTTTGACTTTATGTCAAACATTTTACAAGTTTTTATGTATTTTTACAAAAATAACACTATTTGTACTATTCAAGCAACATTTTTTATTAAATTTTCGACACACAAAGTGTGTGTTCTCAACTTCTTTCTGTTTATTTTACAACTTTATATTAATTTTTACCAAAATAACACTATTTATACTAATCAGGCAACATTTTTTTATTAAATTTGGGACTCACAAAGACATTTTTTCAACTTCTATCTGTTTATTTTACAATTTTATGTTAATTTTTTACCAAAATAACACTATTTATACTATTCAGGCAACATTTTTTCATTAATTTTGGATTCACAAAGACATTTTTTTCAACTTTTAACTTATTATTTTACAATTTTATGTTAATTTTTACCAAAATAACACTATTTATACTATTCAAGCAACATTTTTTTATTAAATTTTAGATTCAAAAAGACATTTTTTCAACTTTAAATTATTATTTTACAATTTTATGTTAATTTTTTTACCAAAATAACACTATTTATACTATTCAGGAAAGACTTTTAGATATATTTTCGACACACAAAGTGTGTTTTTTCAACTTCTATCTGTTTATTTCACAAGTTTAGGCTTATTATTACCAAAATAATACAATTCAATCTGTTCAGGAAAGACTTTTAGTTCTCAGCTGCTATCTGTTTATTTCACAAGTCTAGGCTTATTATTACCAAAATAACACAATTCAGTCTGTTCAGGAAAGACTTGTAGTTACATTTTCGACACACTAAGTGTGTGTTCTCAACTTCTATCTGTCTATTTCACAAGTTTAGGCTTATTATTACCAAAATAACACAATTTAATCCAGTCAGGAAGGATTTGTTATTATATTTTGGATGCACAAAGAGATGTTTTCAACTTTTTTACTGAATTTTTCCAGGGTATGAATTAATAGTTATTTATTTTGTTTTGTATTATATATACATTTACAAATTTTTAACTTAGAGTTTAGTATTTATTTAAATCTTTTCAAAAACACTAAAGAAAAAGTACTTTTAGCTAAAATGTAAGCCACAGAATATATTATTATTATTATTATTATTAGGGTTTACTGATTTCCACTATGCAATTTTTGGTTCTGTATTTCTATATGTATTTATTTAGGTCAGGTTACGCCTGCTACGTAGGAAAGTTTGTTTATTTTAAAGTTTGCTGAGTATTTTGTTACTCTTATACCAGGTAAAGTTTCCTAAATATATCAGGTAGGGCTCCATCCATATACTTTTGTTTTTGCTGTTTGGAGATGATGTGATCAGCATCACTCTCCATCTGCTTTTTATTTTATGTACCCAATATTATTTTGAGGCTTAGTGTATTCTAGAGCCTATTTATGCAGGAGAGAGGGCTTGAAAATTTTGATCTCAGATAACCCACAACTATTTGTCAAAGTATTTTAAAGGATATTTTATATTTATTATGTGCCACTAGAATATCAAAGCTTGCTTAATTTTTATGTCTGTAACGCTGTTATTGTATTTCTAGCTAAGGCTTACTGGATAAAGTACACGAAATGTTTATCATTTCGACTATTTACCTTTATACGAGGCCAAATTTTTAGTGTAACGAAAATTATTGTGTGTCTATAAAGACTGAAATCCCTTTACCGATGGGTCCATAACTGGACGCTTACCAACATTGGTTTTTTAAAAATATATAACCATTTATCAATATATTGACAATTCACAGGACAAGACGAAGTTCACAGACGACTGACTATATGAACCATAGGTCCACTTGCTAAAATTTTTTTCTATGCTAGAAGAATAATTTAGCCTTATAGCCTTTTTCAAGGTATTTTTGAAGTATTACTGGTTTTTTGGGTGCATCAACATTTGGGTTATTTCTATTTTGTTTATTATACGAGGCTACAATCACTATCTGAACACTGAAATTCTCTGATTGAAACTAAAACCTTAGGCTGTAACTAGGGACTTAGTATGTATATCGACAATTTATAGGACTACACGAACCTTACAAAGGATTGTAGGTGATGTAGGTCCACACGCCAGAGCTTTGTTAACCTGCAAGAAGCATTTACAGCTAATGCTACGAGGAAATGAGGTTGATTTTTTACTGTTTCACAAGAATGCTATGTTTTATACACCCAATATTTGCTTTTCAAGTAACTACATGTACCAGAAGTACTTACAGGCCAACTCTAACTAGACTTCGATTTATGTAAATGTAGCAAGAACTATATTTCTGAGGAAGTACGCAAAAGCAGATTACCCGATTAAAGTATCTGAAAAACAGATTTTTCTATGTAAGTATATTTTTATTGACTGGATTATTTAACAGATCGAACAGGAAGACTGCAAAATTAATTAAATGTAGTTCTATAGTAGCTATAGGTGGTTTCAGAGATATAAAAAGAACAAATATAAGATTTCGCTTTTTTTTGCTTCTGAGGCTAATTGCGACGCTAAGGGTAAATGGCGAGGAAATGTAACGGAGGAGAAACAGTCCCAAAAGTTATGGGCTGCATGTAAGTTAATACCACAGAGATATTACAGTAGGTGTAGGTTCTACCACCAGAACATTTCTATCACAATAATACTGGTTATGCTGTACTGTTAGGTAAAGATGGTGATATTTGAGAAACTTAAAAGCTTATTTGCAAAATTTTAGATAAATAATAATCTGTTAGACTGTAAACATATTTTATATCCATTCTGCAAAAGATCCGATGACAAAATTTAAAAATTGTTATAGCCCAGACAGGGACTCGAACCCTGGACAGATAGGTTAAAAGCCTAACGCTATACCAACTAAGCTATCTGGGCACAAGGTATTCTTTTCTTGAAAAGTTAGTTATGTTAAGAAATATATTGAAACATTTGAGAACACTCTTGGTCTGGTTCGACAGAGAAGGAGACAACATTTCCAAATTTTTACAGACTGGGTGTATTTTTCCACTATAGAGGCCTTCACTATATGTAATTCGAAACGCTAAAGTTCAGCTAACTTCCAAAATTGAGGTAAAAATTGTGTTTGGCGAGATTAACAAGTTACAATTATATCCAGTTACGGACAAATAAAGCTAAAAGTCTAAGATTTGCTGTACTAGCCAAGTTTTAGTAACATTTTCTTCACTTTAGTACAAATATCAAAGAAATAGGTATATTTTATTTATAATTTGACAAAATGTACTAGTATTTAATTCACAAAGTTAGGTAAAAAACAGTATTTTTTTAAAATATTGTTACTGCCTTCAAATTTTATGTTATTTAGCCAATAACAACTGGTTTACACTGCTTGGCATTCTTTAAATAGGAAAAGAAGAAATTATTTGTTTAGTATTTTACTATTTTATATTTATTTAAGAAAACAATTCTACACTTTAACTTAATTTTAACAAATTGTTACTAATTTATATATCAAAGTTATGCTATTTAGAGTGTATGAAGGCGTATAAAGTTAATATTTGTACTTATCAGTTCAACTAACAATTATATTTTACACACAAAAGATACAGTTAAATTACTTGAATCAGAGAATAATATTTTACAGTAATTGATTCATTCAGCACTAGTCAGTACCTTTATGCATCAGAAAGTTTTCTTAATTTTCTATTACGCATGCTATTTTGGGCTATTCTTAAAATGTATTTCTAGGGCAAACTGGTTTAATTTTCTGCTTATAATGCAAAGTTGACAGTTTTCGCACAATGCATTGTACATTTGTTATATTCTCTACTTACAATCCAAATATTATGCTTATTTAATGTATAACTAACTAACTCTCTAGCCTTCTTAAACCCGAATGTTCATGGCTGCAGCAACACATGCCTTTCATCTGTCCCTGTCCTGAGCAAGATCTATATACTCCTTTCCTTACCTACCAATTTCCTTTAGGTCCATCTCTACATTATCCCTCCATCTTTGTTTTGGTCTTCCTATTGGTCTTTTACCATCAGGTTTCCCAACAAGAATCCTGTATACTCTTCTTTCCTCTCCCATTCGTACCATATGATCTACACACCTAAGTCTTTTTGATTTAATTATTCTAATAATATCTATATATGAATAAAAATTATGTACTTCTAAATTATGTAACCTTCTCCACTCATCTGTCTCCTCATCTGTTTTAGGCCCAAATATTTTTCTAAGGATCTTATTTTCAAATATTTTCAATTTATGTTCCTTTTTCAATGTAAGGGACCAAGTTTATTTACTGTATTTAACTTTTATTTTTTTGTAATTAACAAAAATTAAAAGCTTATACTGTAGTTATTATATCTTTTTCTATCAGCTTATTTTGAAATTAATATTATTAGGTATAGTCTTTGATTTATAACTATATTGCTTTTTTATCAATTTATCTAAGAGTACACGCAGACAAACACATGTGTACACACTTTTATGTAAATAGATATGCCTTTTTTCAATATTTTAGTATGAAGATTGCACTTTAGTTATTTAAGCAAGGGTAGGAAAGGTAGGATTTCTGAGAATTTGTTGCAGGATTTTGTTGTCCAAGTATAGATGAGAACTGAGCTGGGAGACTGTTTTGAACCTTTTCATGAGGTTTGCATGTGAACTGTATGCAAATTGAGCACTATTGACTGTGCATGCTTCTACGTTTTGCTGTTATTTTACATCAAGTCTGTGAGACTGTAGTCAGTTTTCCCATTTCAAGTAGTTTTTATTGATTGTATTTGTATATGTTGTGGGGACTTAGCAGTTTTATGTTATGAGGCACTTTGTTGTAGAATATTTTTACATGATTGTTTTGAGATATTGAGTGTCTGCTGTTTTACTTGTAATTATTTTCCTTCTTGTGTTGTGTATTTGACTATATTTTGTCCAAGTTCGTATTATTTAGAATAATTGTTATTGACTTGTAGATGTAGGGAGTAATAATCCTCTGCAAGATGCTCTATACTTTAGTCTGAACATTATTCTTAGTGTTCACTTTTGAAGCCTTAGTATTCTGGTAGTATTATTAATGTAGAGGTAAATTAGGCTGAAATGTAGGCATTTTTTCTGATAAATTATACTCACTTAGTTGTTTCAGCAGGTAGAAGTTGCATGATGGTTTACTGCTGATGATGTTAGTTAATGTAACATTAAAGTAATTAAAATTCAAAAAAATAAAAAATTAAATGTAAAATTAAAGTAATTAAAATTAAAAAAAAATAAAAAATACTGAACAAACATTAACTAACATATTTTACTTTAACAACAAAAGAATTTACTCTAGTATAGAAACTTCTTCTAACAAAAATGTACTATTATAACTTTTAATTTTAGAAAATTGTATTTTTAAAACTTTAACTTTGAAAAATTGATTTTTAATTACTTTAATTTTACATTAACTAACAAATTTTACATTAACAACAAAATAATTTGCCCTAGTATAAAAACTTCTACTAACAAAAATATACTATTATAACTTTTAATTTTATAAAATTGTATTTTTAAAACTTTAACTTTGAAAAATTAAATTTTAACACACTTTAACAATGTACTTTGAATTTTTTTATGTAAAAAAAATATTAAAAAATAAAAAATACTGAACAAATAAACAAATAAAGATCTAAGAAAAAAAGCAAACAACCTAAGTCAAATTCAAGCAGCAAGAGGAATACACAGAAACCAACATGGCATCCAGAAAGAGAAATCAATAGTTAAGCCATAGCACAGTTTAAAAAACTACACAGCTGAAACCTTAGAGAAGCATAAAACTGCAAACACAATATATCTAGATTCTCAATATCTCAAAACAATCATGTAAAAATATTCTACAACAAAGTGCCTCATAACATAAAACTGCTAAGTTCCCACAACATATACAAATACAATCAATAAAAACTACTTGAAATGGGAAAACTGACTACAGTCTCACAGACTTGATGTAAAATAACAGCAAAACGTAGAAGCATGCACAGTCAATAGTGCTCAATTTGCATACAGTTCACATGCAAACCTCATGAAAAGGTTCAAAACAGTCTCCCAGCTCAGTTCTCATCTATACTTGGACAACAAAATCCTGCAACAAATTCTCAGAAATCCTACCTTTCCTACCCTTGCTTAAATAACTAAAGTGCAATCTTCATACTAAAATATTGAAAAAAGGCATATCTATTTACATAAAAGTGTGTACACATGTGTTTGTCTGCGTGTACTCTTAGATAAATTGATAAAAAAGCAATATAGTTATAAATCAAAGACTATACCTAATAATATTAATTTCAAAATAAGCTGATAGAAAAAGATATAATAACTACAGTATAAGCTTTTAATTTTTGTTAATTACAAAAAAATAAAAGTTAAATACAGTAAATAAACTTGGTCCCTTACATTGAAAAAGGAACATAAATTGAAAATATTTGAAAATAAGATCCTTAGAAAAATATTTGGGCCTAAAACAGATGAGGAGACAGATGAGTGGAGAAGGTTACATAATTTAGAAGTACATAATTTTTATTCATATCCAGATATTATTAGAATAATTAAATCAAAAAGACTTAGGTGTGTAGATCATATGGTACGAATGGGAGAGGAAAGAAGAGTATACAGGATTCTTGTTGGGAAACCTGATGGTAAAAGACCAATAGGAAGACCAAAACAAAGATGGAGGGATAATGTAGAGATGGACCTAAAGGAAATTGGTAGGTAAGGAAAGGAGTATATAGATCTTGCTCAGGACAGGGACAGATGAAAGGCATGTGTTGCTGCAGCCATGAACATTCGGGTTTAAGAAGGCTAGAGAGTTAGTTAGTTATACATTAAATAAGCATAATATTTGGATTGTAAGTAGAGAATATAACAAATGTACAATGCATTGTGCGAAAACTGTCAACTTTGCATTATAAGCAGAAAATTAAACCAGTTTGCCCTAGAAATACATTTTAAGAATAGCCCAAAATAGCATGCGTAATAGAAAATTAAGAAAACTTTCTGATGCATAAAGGTACTGACTAGTGCTGAATGAATCAATTACTGTAAAATATTATTCTCTGATTCAAGTAATTTAACTGTAAACATTATCTTTTGTGTGTAAAATATAATTGTTAGTTGAACTGATAAGTACAAATATTAACTTTATACGCCTTCATACACTCTAAATAACATAACTTTGATATATAAATTAGTAACAATTTGTTAAAATTAAGTTAAAGTGTAGAATTGTTTTCTTAAATAAATATAAAATAGTAAAAATACTAAACAAATAATTTCTTCTTTTCCTATTTAAAGAATGCCAAGCAGTGTAAACCAGTTGTTATTGGCTAAATAACATAAAATTTGAAGGCAGTAACAATATTTTAAAAAAATACTGTTTTTTACCTAACTTTGTGAATTAAATACTAGTACATTTTGTCAAATTATAAATAAAATATACCTATTTCTTTGATATTTGTACTAAAGTGAAGAAAATGTTACTAAAACTTGGCTAGTACAGCAAATCTTAGACTTTTAGCTTTATTTGTCCGTAACTGGATATAATTGTAACTTGTTAATCTCGCCAAACACAATTTTTACCTTAATTTTGGAAGTTTGCTGAACTTTAGCGTTTCGAATTACATATAGTGAAGGCCTCTATAGTGGAAAAATACACCCAGTCTGTAAAAATTTGGAAATGTTGTCTCCTTCTCTGTCGAACCAGACCAAGAGTGTTCTCAAATGTTTCAATATATTTCTTAACATAACTAACTTTTCAAGAAAAGAATACCTTGTGCCCAGATAGCTTAGTTGGTATAGCGTTAGGCTTTTAACCTATCTGTCCAGGGTTCGAGTCCCTGTCTGGGCTATAACAATTTTTAAATTTTGTCATCGGATCTTTTGCAGAATGGATATAAAATATGTTTACAGTCTAACAGATTATTATTTATCTAAAATTTTGCAAATAAGCTTTTAAGTTTCTCAAATATCACCATCTTTACCTAACAGTACAGCATAACCAGTATTATTGTGATAGAAATGTTCTGGTGGTAGAACCTACACCTACTGTAATATCTCTGTGGTATTAACTTACATGCAGCCCATAACTTTTGGGACTGTTTCTCCTCCGTTACATTTCCTCGCCATTTACCCTTAGCGTCGCAATTAGCCTCAGAAGCAAAAAAAAGCGAAATCTTATATTTGTTCTTTTTATATCTCTGAAACCACCTATAGCTACTATAGAACTACATTTAATTAATTTTGCAGTCTTCCTGTTCGATCTGTTAAATAATCCAGTCAATAAAAATATACTTACATAGAAAAATCTGTTTTTCAGATACTTTAATCGGGTAATCTGCTTTTGCGTACTTCCTCAGAAATATAGTTCTTGCTACATTTACATAAATCGAAGTCTAGTTAGAGTTGGCCTGTAAGTACTTCTGGTACATGTAGTTACTTGAAAAGCAAATATTGGGTGTATAAAACATAGCATTCTTGTGAAACAGTAAAAAATCAACCTCATTTCCTCGTAGCATTAGCTGTAAATGCTTCTTGCAGGTTAACAAAGCTCTGGCGTGTGGACCTACATCACCTACAATCCTTTGTAAGGTTCGTGTAGTCCTATAAATTGTCGATATACATACTAAGTCCCTAGTTACAGCCTAAGGTTTTAGTTTCAATCAGAGAATTTCAGTGTTCAGATAGTGATTGTAGCCTCGTATAATAAACAAAATAGAAATAACCCAAATGTTGATGCACCCAAAAAACCAGTAATACTTCAAAAATACCTTGAAAAAGGCTATAAGGCTAAATTATTCTTCTAGTATAGAAAAAAATTTTAGCAAGTGGACCTATGGTTCATATAGTCAGTCGTCTGTGAACTTCGTCTTGTCCTGTGAATTGTCAATATATTGATAAATGGTTATATATTTTTAAAAAAACAATGTTGGTAAGCGTCCAGTTATGGACCCATCGGTAAAGGGATTTCAGTCTTTATAGACACACAATAATTTTCGTTACACTAAAAATTTGGCCTCGTATAAAGGTAAATAGTCGAAATGATAAACATTTCGTGTACTTTATCCAGTAAGCCTTAGCTAGAAATACAATAACAGCGTTACAGACATAAAAATTAAGCAAGCTTTGATATTCTAGTGGCACATAATAAATATAAAATATCCTTTAAAATACTTTGACAAATAGTTGTGGGTTATCTGAGATCAAAATTTTCAAGCCCTCTCTCCTGCATAAATAGGCTCTAGAATACACTAAGCCTCAAAATAATATTGGGTACATAAAATAAAAAGCAGATGGAGAGTGATGCTGATCACATCATCTCCAAACAGCAAAAACAAAAGTATATGGATGGAGCCCTACCTGATATATTTAGGAAACTTTACCTGGTATAAGAGTAACAAAATACTCAGCAAACTTTAAAATAAACAAACTTTCCTACGTAGCAGGCGTAACCTGACCTAAATAAATACATATAGAAATACAGAACCAAAAATTGCATAGTGGAAATCAGTAAACCCTAATAATAATAATAATAATAATATATTCTGTGGCTTACATTTTAGCTAAAAGTACTTTTTCTTTAGTGTTTTTGAAAAGATTTAAATAAATACTAAACTCTAAGTTAAAAATTTGTAAATGTATATATAATACAAAACAAAATAAATAACTATTAATTCATACCCTGGAAAAATTCAGTAAAAAAGTTGAAAACATCTCTTTGTGCATCCAAAATATAATAACAAATCCTTCCTGACTGGATTAAATTGTGTTATTTTGGTAATAATAAGCCTAAACTTGTGAAATAGACAGATAGAAGTTGAGAACACACACTTAGTGTGTCGAAAATGTAACTACAAGTCTTTCCTGAACAGACTGAATTGTGTTATTTTGGTAATAATAAGCCTAGACTTGTGAAATAAACAGATAGCAGCTGAGAACTAAAAGTCTTTCCTGAACAGATTGAATTGTATTATTTTGGTAATAATAAGCCTAAACTTGTGAAATAAACAGATAGAAGTTGAAAAAACACACTTTGTGTGTCGAAAATATATCTAAAAGTCTTTCCTGAATAGTATAAATAGTGTTATTTTGGTAAAAAAATTAACATAAAATTGTAAAATAATAATTTAAAGTTGAAAAAATGTCTTTTTGAATCTAAAATTTAATAAAAAAATGTTGCTTGAATAGTATAAATAGTGTTATTTTGGTAAAAATTAACATAAAATTGTAAAATAATAAGTTAAAAGTTGAAAAAAATGTCTTTGTGAATCCAAAATTAATGAAAAAATGTTGCCTGAATAGTATAAATAGTGTTATTTTGGTAAAAAATTAACATAAAATTGTAAAATAAACAGATAGAAGTTGAAAAAATGTCTTTGTGAGTCCCAAATTTAATAAAAAAATGTTGCCTGATTAGTATAAATAGTGTTATTTTGGTAAAAATTAATATAAAGTTGTAAAATAAACAGAAAGAAGTTGAGAACACACACTTTGTGTGTCGAAAATTTAATAAAAAATGTTGCTTGAATAGTACAAATAGTGTTATTTTTGTAAAAATACATAAAAACTTGTAAAATGTTTGACATAAAGTCAAAGTTTGGTAAAAAATAAACTCAATATTATGTTAAATAGCACACAGTAACATAAATTTACTACCTAAATCAATAATCAAAGGGTCCTAGGTTCGTTACCCCGTGATAAAAGCAAATGGTGAAAACTGTAGGCCCCGTCCCTGATAGCTCTCCCTTCTTCATAGTACAGATAAAAAAAACCTGCGCTAAAGCGTCCTGTGCCTTGGGGCAACCCTGAGCGGAATATTAATTGGCGGCGGAAACCAGTTCTACAAGCGACGCATAGCTTCAGAGATTTGACCCTTGCTGCGAATTCCAGACATTCTTTGTTGTCTGGTTGAATCCCTCCCATGCCCTACAGTATTGCATAGCTTTCCCCTTGCTGCGCATTTCCAGACATCGTTTGTTGTCTGGTTGAATCCCTCCCCTGCCCTACAGTATTGCATAGCTTTCCCCTGTTCTTGCGTACTGGTTAACCTTGAAAAACCGGTTCTGATTGGTCAATCGGGTTCTTTGTTTGTTCTGACGTTGTGACGTCATTTGACCTTGAACGCACTTCCCCCAAATTCCTTTCTCCTCTACCTGCGCGGAGTTCAGTTTCTGAGACAGTATTCTGTCTAGCGTCTGAGATCATCGTCTTTAATACAATAATAACATACATTATTACATAGTACTAATTAATAATATTACATATCTCGGGTTCGAGTACCGGGACGCGAATTTTTTTTTTCCAGTCAACTTGTGAATGAGGTTTCATTTCTTGCTCTCTGATTGGCTGTTGGAAAGTTACGGTGCTGTGATTGTGAGAATATCTTATTTGCGCTGTACACGATGATGTAGGCGACTTTAGCAAGTAGTAAAGAAAGTGTAGAGAAACTGATCATTTGAATAATTATTAATTATGAATGATAAAGTAAGAAGTATTACACACGTGAATGGAATCAGATATAGAACTATCAAATTCAAAATAATTTATTTCATATTTTTCATCGCAAATTTGCTGCTTTTTTACATCTGGCATAAATGTAGCAGTCTGTTTCTTGGGGGGAAGGGGAACTTGCACACTCGAATTAAACACACACACGCGCGCGCGCATAGATGTATATATTAGTCATTCCATTTCTTCACAAAACGCATTGAAAAAATGAAAAAAATATTGTGTAGATATTGCATACAATATAATCATACCTTGGTCTACTAAAATTACACACACAATTTTATTTTGTCACACTAATCTGTGTTAATATTCGAAGAATCAGATATAGAACTATCAAATTCAAAATAATTTATTTCATATTTTTCATCGCAAATTTGCTGCTTTTTTACATCTGGCATAAATGTAGCAGTCTGTTTCTTGGGGGGAAGGGGAACTTGCACACTCGAATTAAACACACACACGCGCGCGCGCATAGATGTATATATTAGTCATTCCATTTCTTCACAAAACGCATTGAAAAAATGAAAAAAATATTGTGTAGATATTGCATACAATATAATCATACCTTGGTCTACTAAAATTACACACACAATTTTATTTTGTCACACTAATCTGTGTTAATATTCGAAGGAGCTTTGGGGGAACTTTATAACGTCTAAGCTGAAGGGGTGCCTTTTAAGGGTGTAATCACAGACTGGTGTAATGCTACTATGGTGGAAAATATGCTTTGTTTGTTCCCTGACGTGGCAAAAATTGCTTTGTTTGTCTCTCTCTTGGGGAAAAAATCCTGCTGACATCCATGATTACAATGCCATCTCCTAACACCAGTGATTTAAATATTTTTAAAAAGGGCAAATTTATGGTTATTTTTTCGAAAAATACCAAAATTTGAACTTACACTCCCCAAATGAAAAATTGTGGATAAACCCCTGTCTAACACAGGTGCTTATTCAGAATTTTCCATCTCAGAAGTGTAACAGTAAAAAAATAGGTTCACAAAAGGGACATCTGAATTTTCTGTTGTGGTGCAGCTTGATTTATGAAGCAATGTTTAGATTTACTATTCCTTGATAATGAAAATAACCACGAAAATTTTGTATACTGTGTAGAACTAGGATAGATTTTGCTACAATAATTGCTATTTGGAAAGTAGTTTTTTTTCCCTTGGTTAATGTTGGTTCCGAATTTTATAAAACACAGTATACAGGTAGGTACTGGATTGTGGGTATTAAAAATTGTGATTCATTATTCCCTTTTCTGTTTAAAACTGTATTATGGTATTATGTAAAGGTACATAGAGAAACATTAATCTCGCTGATGATAACATACAAGTATGTTATTCTTGCTTGGATTTTTAATATCTACCACCATACATTGTTAGAAAATATAGGATGTAGATAGATGCAGTAACTCTGTTGCAAGGATGTATTATATTTAGCATTTGTACAATTTTATTATAAAAATGATTTGCAACACTGATAAAAATGTTAAAATAAACCATAGATTACAGTTAGCCCCTGTAGTAAACAAATAATTCAAATCAAACATGGGCACAAGTCACATAAAGATGGTTTCCCCACTGAATGTGTTATGTATATGGTTTATTTTAGTCATTTGTTACGAATTTCTATTTCTACTTTGCTACTCTACCACCAGGTAATAATGTACATTGATGATAATATGGTGAAACAGAGAGTTAATAATCGCACCCTGTACCACTCGAGACAACTTTCATCTCTTTTGCTAAGCTAACTACCTACCATAGAGGATAGTTTCCGACTTAGCTGTGTTTGTTACATATAGTACAATTACTAACCTCATAATGTTGCAAAAGAATAGGGTTTCATCAATCATCACTGTTAATTTTCAATTTTATGGAATTCAACAAATGTCATGTAGTCAATTGAGTTCAGTGTTGCACTGCACTTTTTGACACTCGGTATAGTACAGGTATATTCCAGTGTGCGAGTGGTGCAAGGAAATGACGTTCAACCAAATAGACGGAAAGTGGTGCTCAAATTCAGAAGATTCAACAAATGCCTGTCTGCTGCTTTAAACGTTCATTTGATTAGTTAGCACTCACCACGTGATCATATAACACATATGCACCGACCCAAAATGTAGTGCAAATACCAAATACACTACGTGACTCCAAATCATTGAACTAGACGACTTGGTGTTGCACTGTGTAACCAATTAGATGCTTCGGTGCAAAGAGAGTCAAAAAGTGCAGCGAACTAGATGGGGCTAATATGGAGAATGCATTCCTAATCTAAGAAAACTCCAGTATGACCACCACTTGCATCTTCATTCCCTCACACCCAGAAATTGCCACTTCAAGTATTTGGTTCAATTTGAGAAAATTCCTATGCCTCAGTTCCTTGAATTGTACAGCATATATATCCTTTTGGTGCATTTTTTAAGAGTATTGCAATTTTATCAGTTGAAACTTCCACTTGAACAATACCACTGTTACATAGTCAGTGGATTTTTTCTGGCAGTATGCTGTATTAACCAAAGAAATATGTATGTAACTACATGGATGCATGATCATTTATGAAAGTACAACATATTGTCCCCGTCTATTTCGATACACTTCTTAACGCGTGGTATAGTGCAGGCGTATCTCAGTGCCAGACTGGTGCAAGCAAATGACATTTAATCAACTAGACGATAGCTGTGTTCACATTCAGAAGATTCAACAAATGTCTGTCTGCTGCTTTAAACGCTCATTTGATTAGTTAGCATGCAGCACGTGATCATACACCACACACTCCATAACGTAGTGCAAACACCAAATCAACGAAGTAGATGAGTTTGTGTTGCACGCGCAAGTGCAGAGAGAGTCAAAAAGTGCAGTGGACTAGATGAGGCTATTGTGAGTAGTTCCTATTGTGGACACAACAAACCACCTTGAAGAGTGTTGGAAACTTTATTCCCAGAAAAAAAAGCACTCTACATAGCTACACCTCTTTTTTCTATTGATAAATGAATATGGTAATATGGACAATTGTGGATAACTTAGTTTACTTGAATTACCGTTTTAAATATTGCTTTGCGATAACTAATTGCGCTGTAAAAATAAAGTTTTTTCTGACCAAAAATTATTTTGCGGTCATTCTATAACAAAAGAACTGAGTAGATTGTAATACAAATTAAAAATAATTAAAATACCACATACCAGGAATTGCCTACCAGAAGTAAAAATTTGAGTACAAACACTAGTTATAGTGACTTGTGTCATGCTACTCAGAAGACAAGATATCCCATATTTCTCCATTCTGTTATTATGTTTATCTGTCTACATACTTTTCTCCATACCATGTTACTGATATACCAAATAATTTCCTCTCCTTGCTATCAAATTCAAAAAATCAATTACTTCCTATGTTTGTCTAATAACAAATCAATGCCAGTGCACTACAAATTTAAGAATTAAAATTTAAGCTTGGAATGAAGAAACTTGCCAGTTTCACAGATATGTATTATAATAATGTTGCCTTTCTTCCTGATTGTACTACACGCTAGTATAAGATTACATAAAAACTTCAATTACTTTACAAACTTGTAGTGCAATAACAATTTAAATTATGCATGCACCGGTACCCCCACCTAGCATTTCGTTTTTAAACTTGCAAAGAACTCTAGTTTCTATTTGTGTTATGCATTGAAATTAAGATAAAATATAAAAAAAACTATAATATCTCATTGCCTGTCAAGTATAACAGATTTTACTAAGTGCATATATGAGGTGCAGAATAGAATTGTGGCTTTGCGGGCCCCGAAAAAAAATCATTTAAAAATCAAATGTGAAATACACAAATTCTCAATTTACACCTGAATGTAGATTTCTGAAACCTAATAAAAAATATAAGTAGTATAGTACTTTTCAGCAAAAATTAACAAACAACCGTTTTGAATACTGAGCATAGGCAAATGGAACAGATAAACATTGAACATATTGTGAAGTAGTTTACTGATGCCAAGCCTTGCAAGAAAAAGTTTTAGGTTTTACAAATTGTCTTGGCCTGAATTTACTATTATTATTTCTTGAATATTGGTTGTTCAATGTGTGTTAAATGTACAATCATGAACACTTGTTGTAACACTGCCAATAACTTCCATTTGAATCAGTGAAATGCAGAAGTGTGTGGCTGGAAATTCATTAATTGAAGGGCTCGGGTGTAAAATATGATAAGTGACATTTTGGTCATTTCTGAGTTCATTAAGAAAAAGGGTTATTAGAAGCTATACTGTAGGTAAATTGTGTTTGTGTTGTGTTTACCAATTTCAGAAGGCTTCACCGAGTCCAATGCAAATTGTATGAAATGGCAATTTCACTCTAAAATTGAAGGATGGCACATTGTACTTTGTAACTAAAAAATGACCAAAATATCACACACCATGTTTTACACCCGAGCCCTTCAATTGTCTTGATGCAAAATACATAGTTTTTTAAAGCATCAGCCTCACAATGTGGATTTTCTAGGATTAAGTATGCTTTCTTAACCTACAGGTACTTAAAGAACACTATAAGTGATGTTTTGTACTCAATGCATAATTGCGATACTGCCTTCATAATGCAAGAAATACTGTCGCTGACATACTGGCAAAATCATGACTTGTTTTGGTCATACTTCTTCAACATAAAGGGTTAAAGTACACTTAAGTGCCTTCAATTTAAATGGATAATTAATTTAAATGCTTGAAGGAAGTGACTGGCCAAAAAGATGGCAAGATAAGACCATGTGAAAGAATATGACAGTAAGGAAAATAAGACATAATGAATACATATTTTTAACGTGTATTTCAACAATAAAAATCAGATTTTTTTTCTTTTTTTGGAAAATTTCTAAACATATATAACAATGTTGCAAAAATTGTAACATACATAATTGATTGGTTTGAACTAGAAATTTCAGTGCACTCCATATTGTGCAATTAAATGTATGATTAATCAATTTGCACAAGAAAAAACAAATGTATCGGAGTTACAGATTCAAAACATGACAGCTTTATACTTTATAATTCTATTGTTTTCAAATGTACATGTTAGATAACTAATCATTGTTTTAGGTTATATGCAGAATATAAATGCACAAACAGTAAATATGTATTTACACATACACACATACACAAAGTTGAAAATTCAATTTATTACAAGCAATGCAATAATCATCACGGGTTAGCATGAAGAATCATATCTCTGTGTACATAAAGAAACATGGGAAGCAAGATTATCATACATTGAAATAATTTAATTTAAAAATAACAGGCATATACTTTTCAATTACAATGCTTATTTGGAAGCACTGAAGGTACAATTAGTTGTACAGATCACAGTACTTACAATCAATACTATAGGATACTAGTTTTTCTTCTTTCAATGTTTTCCGTCCAACATCTGGTACAGGAGTCATGTGAATGAACAACAGGAATGAGGATTTAATTCTTCATACCTTTTAACTTCCTCTTATCCTTTATCAATTTTACCATTGTTTTAAAACTACACTTGTTAAGTTCATGAAGAAAAGCATGTGTAAGACTGAAAGGTTGAAAGAAAAATACAAAGACAAGTACAGTACAGTATGTTGTTTGATCTTCTTTACGACAATTTTGAAGCAGTGTATGTAGATTACCCTTTTCTAGGTAAAGCAAGCTTTCATGCTGATTTCTTGTGGTGAGTTTTTCCAAGAGCTATGTTCCTTTCTACACATGCATTCAGAGCATGTGGTGCAGCCTTCCGTTTGGGTGTTGGTAATTCTGCCCACGTAGAGAGATTTCTTCTCTTCAAAGCATATGCATGTTCTGGCAGTCTTTGTGCTTTGGAAGGGCGACCTGTGTGCTGAATATTTCTCCCACCGAGATATGTTGTCCTACGTGCTACAGCTGTAGGCTGTACATTTATTTTTCTTCTCCCAGACACAGGTCCTCCATATTTCCCACTAGAAACCAAGAAAGAAGAAAGGTTTGAGTCTGACATTTTAAGCACATTTGAAGCAAATTTGGATACTGATTTTGCTAATTCCTCATTTGCCTCTAAACTATCTTCTATTTTCTTGAATGCCAAAGAGAGCATTCTTTTGGCATCTGAAACTTCAAGTCCATGTTCTGCTTGGTAAGAACTTGAAGGCTGTGACAATTCTTCATCTTCAGTATTTTGTATAGCTGGCATTGTATTGTCGAGACATGATGTTTCTGGATTGTTTGGACCTTCTGAGGATGACCTGAGAGACTTATACCAGTTTGGGTCCTCTGGATGAGAGCCTGTCAATATTTTATGGAAAACTGTTTTTGTTTCCATGTCTCCTTCTACCTGAAAGTTGACAGAAGGCAATGCAAACTGAACTTTCACGTAATACTGGTGTTTGCAAGGAGCACCTTGAAAACCTACAGGGCAGGAACATGTATCAACATATGCATCTACAACATATTCTGTGCCCTTTTCTCTGTTACTCACATTGTATTGATCATCTGCAATTTTTTCTGCATGGAGGAATTTCATTTGTGCCTCATACTGTTTCATTCTCTTGTCAGCCTTACTCCTATTGTTCAAAGTATGAACTACTTTTTGTTCATAATAAGATGTCAATTTTACACTCAAGAAATCAAAGAGATGTACAATGCTGTAGGCTTTTAACCTGTGTAAAATGTTATCTTTCAAAACTCGGAATGCAGCCTCACTATAATTGTTTGTATTGTGACCTCGTATCAAAAGATTCTTTCGTCCAGCAAGACTCCATTCATCTCTTCTCTCCATCATGCTTTCGAGGTACTTTACAACATTGGGATACTTTTGACTTAAAGTACTCCCCAGAAGTTGAAGGTATGCCTCATCTAAGTCTTCATCATTTGGAGAATTGACCATCATTTTAAACATGGTAAATAGCTCTGGACGATCCTCTTTTAATACTTTCTGTGAACTGTTCCATATATAGCGCCAGAATGCCTGAAGCACATGGAACTTGCATAAGAGCATTGCACTATGTGGATATTTAACTTTAATGGAATTTCTTAAACTACGGCTATCATCAGTGATAAAAATATCTGGGCCCTGTCTCCCTTTACCAAAAAAAGCCTCTGAGGGAAATAATAATGACAGCAGCTCTAAACCTTTAGTAATGACAAACTCAGATTCAGAATCTGTTATTACAATACCTAATGGCAAGCCTCCAGAAATGCTTGGAGCCATCAAAACGAATACTCGATTGTTGTTCTTATCCATATTACCAGAGGAGTCAATGAACACAACTTCCCCAGATGCTTTCAGAAGCTGGTGGACTCTCTTCATTAATGGGGAACAAATAGCAACAATCAGATGGTCATCTGATTCATCCAATGTGGCACATACATCACCCACTTTGTTGTTGTATTCCGTTACAAATTTTTTCAAAGATTCGAGCATTTCTGGTCCCTCAGAAGCTCCATATTCTTTTGAGAATATTTTATAATATTCTCTGTAACACCACTGCAAATCTGGGCATAAGGAACCATCAGCAGCTATCTAAAAGAAATTAAGACAGAAAAAATGAAAACATTATATTATTCTAAATTTCTTATAAATTTAGATTTGGAAGCACATATAGTGCATGCATTTGAAAGAGTAATATAGAATTGGACCGGTTGATTCTTGAGCAGGAATTTGACGTATCATCGGACCACATCATAACATATCATATTTATATAACAAAGATTGAGCACATTCATGGTTTTGGCATTGGTGCAACAACATAAATAATTTGCCTTTCTTTGAATTCCTAACATTCAGATACAAAAATGATGTATTACATTCCACACTGTACCATAGCTAAAAGGATTAAATTATTTCATGTTTACAGATGCAATTTTAATTTTTGGAACTTCTTCGCAACTTGTGTGTCACAGAAATGTGACATGTATTGCTATTTAGATTTTCGAGACAATACTACAGCTAGCATTTTAAGGACGAATTGAGGAGTCTGGCTGAAGAAAATCCCCTTAAAAATAACTTAAACACTGGAACTTGTAGCCACAAAGACTAAAATTACCATTCAATTTTCTGCTAATTATTCTGATGGAAATATTGACTTCATTCAAATATGATTCATTAGGAACTCACACAAAATGACTGAAGATTTGACTAGTAAATACATGATATCCAGTGAAAGAACTACAGAAACAATGATTTTCATAAATGCCTTCCAATTTCGACCTATAAGCAATCATTGAATTGGTTGTCCTTGCCAATCCATGTTGATGTATAAATAATAATGCTACAGACAAGATGTATGAGCTATGATGTATGAGTAGCCACTGGAGCTTCGGAGATATTTGAACTTCTTTACTTTAGATTGAGGAGCATAAAGAAGAAAGTGATGTGTGACCATTTCACCTAACAACAAAATGGCAAACTGAGTGCAATTGGTGTATTTTTCTGTGAATTTGATTCTGACGAAAGGTGTGTGTGATTGATACAAGATACAATACAATACATAAAACCATTTACATTCACTGGAACTTTACTCATTCTAGTATGCAGTAGCATGACAACCAAATTGCCATTTAAACAATAGATTATTTTGTGATACTATTCTCAGTGAATATTAATTTTAATTTACTGCAATTGATTATTTATGACAAGCACCTGTCAATCTACTGTACTTCTGAAAACATCTTTACATGCAAGATGCCAGCTTGGTGCATTACGTTGTCATGTAACTTTTTACATTAGTTGTAATCATAATACAGAGTCTTCAATTTCATTTGTTAAGTAAGATATTATTATTATTACTAATGGTTGGATGTTACACATGAATTTGCTTATCATAAGCCAACAGATTTACCCTCAAGCACAGTCACAAATCCGAACCAGGAACAGTGATAGTGAATTTGCGAGTGGGCCATCCAATGTACTTAGTCACCAACGAAGCTAAGTTATTGCTTTATTTCAAAAGGTAAACTTTATATTGCTACATAAGATTTGTCAAATCAACTAAACTAAATATAAAAGTTATTTACCAATTATTTACAAAGAAATTGACAAAAAAAATTTAAAGAATGTATTTACATATAGTGTCAAAACAAGACAAGCTACCTAAGAAAGTAGTGCACTTTGGTCATGCTAAATACATCTATTTTTAACTATTTACAAAACTCCAAGCAAGTTATCATGTTAATCACTTCTTTCACTGACAGTTTTCTTTTTCATTCCCATGGAAGGCAAGTGAAATATTGTCAATGATTTGTACGATTCCTTGATTTTCTCATGATAAAAGATGAAACACACACTTTCAAAGGAAGATAATGGCTTCGCCATCAATTTGCATTTACATTATTTAAAGAAAGTAAATTATTACCAACCTGATAATATTTATCACCATATTTTTCCTGTAGGTCATACTTTAATACTTCCAAGGCAGATGATGGGGAATGACCTTTTGCGAAGAGGTTTCTGATCTGCTCCTTAACGTCATCATTTGGTCTGCGATGACGAAGAGCATCAGCTGCATATACTGGATGGTTGTGTGTGAGCCTCATTGTTATTACAGTGGGATGGCTTGCTAATAGAGAATCTTTACTTCTGCAAAGAAATGAATAAAATGCCTTCAAATAGAGTATACGTAAAGTGACAAATGATAGATTGAAATTAACGTAACATTCCAATTTTTTTTTAATTCCCTTCACATACACATTTACCATTAATGTATTTGGAACACATATCTGTGTATCTCTTTTTTTCACCTCAGTTTTCCTACACCCACAATAAAACATTAACTCATAAGGAACATATATGTGGCATGCATGAACTGTTTCAATATTAAAATTCTACAATTCACACTTCAGCAATAAATAAATTTCATTTACCAGCAAAGTTGCAACACACTCTTGTTGGTTCATATAACCCAATGAAAGAACCATGAGGTATGGAAATGTTGCCACAAAGTGAAATATGGTGCTTGATCCAGGATAAATGTGTTTCCAAGTGGAATTTAAAAATGTACACAATTTAAAATATTGTATTATGGTTAATTCATGGACTTGAAATTTCCACTCTTGCACAATGCAGCAAGTGAACACTACTACAATAAACTGCTGACTACCATGCAAGCTCAGAATAGCTAATGACAAAAGTTATATATATGTTTCCTTAATACTAGTACATGCTCACGTGGCCAGAATTTGCAATGTGCTCACCTTTTCATATGCTTGTTCTTTACAGTGATTGTCACTTTGGCATTGCAACCTGTATGTTTCACTGATCTAACTACATCATGGGTAGCTGGGCGTGTATTATGTTGACATCGGAAGGTTTTCTGTAAAGAAAATATGATTAGTCTAATGGACAAGTACACAGTATGAAAGCACACACATACATAAGGAGACATCACATGCAACACTTCCATCTTTCCTAGTATATTAGTAATGTTCATTATCAAAAATTGCTCCTTAAGGATGTGTAATTTAATTCTGGTTATATAAGACTGTTGTAAAATACAGTCTCAGGTTTTGGAAACTGACGAATATCAGGATTGTCATTCGAAATATTGTCTTCAAGTGAAATTTGGGAACTTGAGCCTAGAGAGTCTGAAATTATATGAATTATACTTGAATTTTGTTTGACTGGTAGCGCAGCAACCCTGTAATGTATTCTCAGTCTAGTATTCAGAAATAAAAAAACAACAAAGTGAACGAACTATAAAAAAACTAGAATTTGGCATATTCACAGATACATGTGAATGGCACTGAAGAAAAAAATACTGTATCCTGTACTGATCTAAATAATAATAATACTAATAGTCCAGCTAAAGCAAACTTAACAATGGCCAAATAAAACTTCAAACAGGAGATCAGGCTTGTTTGATAGAGGACAATACTCCATTTACATAGAATACTTTCTACCGATTGGCTCATTTACACTTTAGTACAACTAATTCATCACAAATCTTAACATATTTCATGCAGTCTTAATATTGAAATTGCTAGTTCTCAGTAAAGTAAAACAAGGTAACAATATAATTACTGCTTTTGTCTCAAAAAATTTGGCGCTTCAATCCTATTTCTTAGTTTCTCAGGAGCTTACCCAAGAGTTCATTTAATGAATCAAATAACATATTACAAATTCTGGAAATATTAAATGCTTAATGTGTTGAACCATGTTAAATACTTTAAACTTGTAATGAAGACCCTGGAAATTGGATCAAATTACTGTGAACTGGTGGATCTTCAAACATTCAAGACAGTTCTTAAAAAACAGCTTTCACATGCACAGTCAAGAATAAATTGCCATTGTTACTTACTCGTATGTGTAAAAATAAAGCTAAATAAAGCAGGATGTTACGCCCCATTCTGAAAAGAACTTTGCATCATGCATTGCCTCTAGATTTGTACAATTTCCTGGCTTGTTTTACAAAAAGGAATATAAATTATTAAAATATTAGTGTTCTTGAGTGACTCCAGAATAATTATAATTTTATCTTGATTGTAGGCTACATGTATAGTGTGTCATCACACAACTTGAGACATTACCTTAAAAATAACTTTAGGTCCCAGGTTGGGAAATGTTTTGTCAACTCGGAAAGTAGTTTTGGACCTATCTTGAAAAGCTCTAAACCAGTTTTCAACATCACTTTGATCATCAATAGACATTCTCAGTTCAACTTCGAATCCTCCAGATTCTTGCTGATAAGATGTTATGTGGTAATCGTAACCATCTGGTAGATTTTTCTGTGGAAAAAAATGCACTTACAATTTGAAACATGAACACCTGTATTATAATTTTTCATTTATTTAGAATAGTTTTAGCTCTGGTAGAGACATGTATGGATGAGTATAAGTCTTGATTATGTTTCATTATTTTTTTAAAACAATATTCGTCTCAATATCTAAAAAGTACAATACAAGGTAAAAAAAGGTCCTGAATTTTAGACTCAATAGAGGCATGTAATACATCAGGCAGAAAATGCAAAAGAAAAAGCAATAGCAGATTTTTTTAAAAAAATGGATATAAGGTAAATATATTTTTTTAAAAAATCTTCCTTACTAACAATACAAACATTTTTACTGTCAATAAAATCTAATTGTGTTTCTTTAATTAAGATGTAGCTAGTTTTGTTAATTCAAAGTATATTCAAACTTAATTTGGATTGTAGTATCATTCCTCAAGTCTTAATCATTATTGCATTCACCTCACTGCAAAGTTAATTTGGCCCAAGTTCCTTTTGTTTTATTGCGATTTCATCATGCTAGGAATGCAATTTTTACATGGTTCGATTTCGATGTACGTCTGTTAACACATACTGCGGAGTTTTTGCGATTACTTAAGGTTTTGTTCAATATATGCTTTCGTGGTTAGGTTAGGCAGGTTTGATTCCCTTAGCATTAAAATAAAGTCCCTAAATGCATTCTATTAAGGTTCCGATTTACTTCTACATTCATTCCCACGCTTCTAGGATATTTGCTGTTGCTTGTCGACGGAGAAGTGCGTAACGTAATTTTCAAGTTGTTTTTTTCAACATAAATAACTTTTTTCGGGTCCAAACAGTGCTCATTACTTTAAGGAAGGTTTAAATTTCGTGTGACAATGATTTCCAAAATTCTACGATAATTAGTCTTTGTGCTAGGAGAAATCATAAAACAATCGGAACCGTTACCGTTAATTTTCTTGAAAAATTAAAATGTAAGTATGAATTGAAACATTGCTGAAAAATGCTTTTCCCCAACTGTGTTTTTGATTCGACTGCATGGAAAAATTCTTACATTCCGATAAATTTGCACGATCGGGGCTTTGGACAAACACAGAACCTAGCACAAATGTGAAGAATTTGTTTTGAAGAAACATGAACCTAGCAGATATCGTCACCAGAATAGAATTTTTAATTAAATAGTTTGTTCTTCTTTTGATTGGTGACAAAAGTCTAACGATATGAAAATTAACCTATGTACAGAATTTTCAATGGCGGACAAAATATCTGTGTATGTCCTGACTTAAAATCTGTTTATAGTGAGCATTTGTTTTTCTTTGTGGGATAATTACTAATTACAAGAGCCAAACATAACAGTAACTTACCTTTAAATCGACATTTTTCTGCCATTCTTCTACCATATTTTCTTTACTCATGGTTGTCTGTCTCGTCTTCAATCTTCTTATCTAACACAACAAAATCTTCACAACACAACGAAAAGAAAATTATGAACATCAATTCAACAATATCTTTCTTGCTTCCAGATTATGCGTCTGCGGTAAGTAGATAGATACCATAAGCACCGTAACTTTCCAGCAGCCAATCAGATGGCGAGAAATGAAACCCAATTCACAAGTTGACTGGAAAAAAAAACTCGCTACCGGGACCGTCTTCTTTCGTAATTGGACCTGTACCTACAGCCATTACCACCTTTCATAGCGGTTCATAAACCATAGAAAACTTATTTTCAATACTATAAACATTAATATTATCGATTTATACATTACATACTTTGCAGTAATGAATATAAAACCATATGCATACCGTTTAGTACCTCTAATTACCTTCTATATACATATTTTTCATAAAATAAATAATTATATATTCATAAAAAGTTATAAACATGCAAATACATAAATGTAAAGTATTCTAAGTACATGCAAATGAATTCTAAGTACGTGCGAATTAATTAAAACCTGTGCAAATTAGTTATAAATACGTGCAAATTAAAGACCACCCACGAAGAAAACTGTCCTTGGCGCGTTCCTCTTCTACTTACATTACTCTCGTAATCATCACCATAATGGCACCATTAGTACAAGACCCACATGTGCCACAGAAGAATGTTCACCTAATGTCTTTGAATCAACTTGTAGTATTCTCAGGTGAAATACATGTACTAGTATTATTTATTTACACAACAAGGCTTACACCACATGACATATTTAAATTAAGAGTAAAAATGTTAATAATAAATACAGGGTGAGTCAAAAGTCTTTGGACACCCTTTTATTATGAAACCTGACAGGAAAATGTGAAATCTGGTAATGGGAGATGGTAGTAGAGGGGGGACCGCAAATTGTAGGGTACATGGTGACCATGGTCGCCATCTTAAACGCAGGTTCGAAATTTTAAATGGGAAGGGTGTCATGCACCATATCAAATTACACTAGCGTGAGCTCAGGAATTCAAAAGTGTAATTGTTTCTTTGCTATCTTGTATCGTTCGCAAGTTATGAACACTCAAAGTTTGAAATCACCTACCAACGGCACGCTACAGCACATGTTCTATGTGATGGCCAGCATGTCCTATGCACAACCGTAGACGTCGTATCCACTCCGACTGCACAAACAGGAAAATGTCCGATGAAATGTGGTCACAAGCGAAAAAGTCGAAATAATTGTAATATGTGGTAGTAGTGTAAACTTATTGTTTCAAAGTAGCACTTTGTAGGTATCCTCTTTTTTTATCACTTGAATATCACTTTTTGACATATTTTGACAATTTTTTGTCAACGTTTTAGCGTTCAGCGATGTTTTAGTACAAATTTTCACTGCATTATTTTTTTCCCACCTCGCACTTGGTAAGTATATCACGATCTTACGTGATATAACTTAACCTATCCATTTTATTCGTGCTAAACTACACGAGAGCCTCTACTGACCTACTTAGGTAGTAGGTGGAACCCAACGTTCTGGACGTACCCTTTGACCTACTTTTTATTTTACGACGTTTTACGCACTAAACTAACCTACAATGAGAGAAAAATGGACAGAAAAAGCTCTGGCATCATTTTTTAAGCTATTTTTTACCTCCTGCAATTTTTGCTCTTATGCTAACTCGCCCTTTGACCTACTTTTGAAATGACTTACGATATTTTCCTATAAGGAGGCTGTCTCCTCTTACTGTAAGGTTCCTTAGTGTAATCTACCACGACCTGCTAATATTTAGGCTTCTGCTCTCAGCGTAATCCGTTTTACGGACTAAACTAACCTACAATAAGAGAAAAATGGACAGAAGAAAAGCTCTGGCATCAATTTTTAAGCTATTTTTTACCTCCTGCAAAATTTTGCTCTTATGCTACCTCGCCTTTTGACCTACATTTTTGAAATGACTTACGACATTTTCCTATAAGGAGGCTGTCTCCTCTTACTGTAAGGTCCCTTAGTGTAATCTACCACGACCTTGTACTCTCAGCGTAATCTGCCACGATGTGTTGTTTTTTTTTAAACTCTCATGTGTGATCTTCTACAATGTGTGTGCCCCCCCCCCCCCTTGCTACGACCTAAACGGGACACCTCTCTCTCCTACGATGTTTTTTCTCCTCATGATGCAAAAAAAAAAAAATGATATTGTAGCGACTGTGCCGCGTGTGAAGGGCACACATTGTTCAGTGAACAAAAAATATAGGATAGAGCTTGGAAGAGAGAGTACAAGCAAAGCGCGCCGCCCCCTCAAATTTGTTTAAGAAATTCGATTTGATCCTAAAAACTCTGCAAAAAACCTATTGGAGTGCTTTTGGCGTATGTTTTAGATTTAAAAAATTTTGTAATTGTGGGATTGTAGAAAAAGCCATTCTTGCTCGACGAAGGCAATATATTTTAAAACTGCTCCGTGACCCTCTCGTTCTTCACGTCGTGAACGAAGGACTTCTCTGCGACCAGGATGACGCTACATAGGGTATCGGCAGGCAGCGCGTCGTGGAACTCGCAGACGACCTTGATGTTGGTGCGATCGTTGACCACCACCTGCTTCTGTTTCGCCGTGGGCCATACAATAGTCGTGACGATCTGTTCCACCGAGTCGGTGGTGCGATATCCAGTGTTGAAGTATTCGCCCCATGCTTTCTTCAAGATTGTTAGTAAAAAATTTCTCTCTCGCACGTCTATGGCGGTCCTCAACCCTTTGAATTGCACCTCGTTGTTGTCGGCCAGCTGCACGACGTATTTTTTCTTGGTCAACGCGAAAAAAATTTTCAACACGAATTCGACCTTCACCCGCAAGTTCTGGAACCAACCGCTCGTGCAGGTAATCGATCAGGTTAGCCTGATGGTGCTTCTCCATGAGAATGAAAAGCGAATCCGTATCCATGTACATCATGCGCGGAGGCTGGGGTTCGAGGGGAAATTTTCGACCACGTCACGCGATTTCAACAAGATGATCCGAGATAGAAAGGTGACCAGAGAAGCACAAGCTGGGGGTTCTTGGAAACGAACGAGCCCCCAACGTTTTCCCTTCGAACGTAAAATTGATTGACGTGAGGGCGAATCTCTTCCGGAATGTCTTTCAATTCGTACATCTGACCGTACATGCTATTCATCATCAATTTAGCCGTGTTCTGTTTGGCGTCCATTTCGAGCAGTTTGCCCGGCGGTAAAGTCTTATCGTTTTTAAACTCTTTGATTTTTTTACGCAAGGCCATAATCTTGCGTATGCATGTGGCGTTGAGCGTGTCCCGTGAGAAATACACGTGAAGATCTGCTTCCGTGCAGCCGGTGTGGGATTCGTAACGCCGCGATAAACATCAACTTCCGTGTCGGGCGGAACGGACGTTTGTCGGTGTGGAATTCGCGCCACTCCCAAAGTTCACGTTGAAGGGGGAGAGTCCAGCTGCGACCATGACGCATGAACCCCGAGAAAATTCTATATAAAATAACATACCTGGAAATTATATTCACAGTAGATTTGAATTTTGATTTTTTTTGTATTCCCCCCCAGAAATTCTATATAAAATAACATACCTGAAAATTGTATTCACAGTATAGATTGAATTCTTGAGTTTTTTTTTGTATTCGCACCCAAGAAAATTCTATATAAAATAACATACCTGAAATTCTATTCACAGTATAGATTGAATTCTTGAGTTTTTTGTATTCACCCCCAAGAAATTCTATATAAAATAACATACCTGAAAAAAATTGTATCGCTATTACATACTAGACACTTTTTGATTTCTGTGATTTTGGAGAAAGCATAATGGCATCCACCACCAGTTTCAATCGTAAAAATGATAAAACTGAATGTGTTACTTGTGGGAAGCTAATCTCAAGGAACAATTTATCGGTACACAGGGCAAGATGTAGCGAAACAGGTTCGAGAATTAATCGTTCGTTACCTTCTAAGCCTTGTGCTCGATGCGGAAAGATGATCAGCATTACACATTTAAGTAAACACCTTAAAATTTGCAAACCATCGACCGAACGAGGAACATTGGAAAGAAAAATCGATAATTCAGAAACGGAAGCTTCCACTTCCAAACAAGTTAAATTATCTAATGAACGAAAACCAATTAGATCTGCATTCAACCGTCATATTCAGGATTTCTCTTTTACTTCGGAACCAGGCCGGGACATTCTTAGTTTCTTGCGTGAAACGAAAACATCCGTGATAAATATTCTAAAAAATAAATTGGAAAATAATTCCATAAAAGCATACGTTGATCTATTTTCCGAATACGAAAAAGTCGATGGTACAACAAGAGTCTTTTATCATCGAACAAAAAACCAGGCTCTTTATTTAGCGGACGTCGATAATTTGGACGAATTTTATTCCGATCTTTCAAATGAGCTGGTTAAGAAACACGACGATTTCGAGGCTAAAGGGTCGGGATGGTCTCTGTGTGGAAGTCCTCACACGTTAACCGTTTACGTGAACCGATTCTCGCCTCTTCGCGCATCCAGCTACGTTCCTCTTCCACCGAACATTCAACACAAGAGGGCTGTGTTAAATATACAGAACAGCGATAAAAAATGTTTCCTTTGGTGTATATTGGCTGCACTGCATCCTGTTCATTGGTCAAATAATCCAGAACAGGTTTCTCATTACAAACAATACGAGACCGAGTTTGAAAGTGTAATGTCTGGCATCGAATACCCGGTGACCATTTCTGATATATCAAAATTCGAAACACGAGCACGAGATGCAGAAGGAAAACGCTTAATCATCAACGTGTATTCCTATACGTTGGATAAACATGTCGTGCATCCCGTCAGGATAAGCGATGTCGACGATGACGATGATGCTCGTGTGATTAATCTTCTTCTCATTTCAAACTACAGTGTTCACCATTACTGTCTCATTCGTTCACTATCACGCTTGGTCAGAAGTCAAACTACCAAGTATGCAAACAACATCGAAGTTTGCCCGAGATGCCTAACCACATTCAACGATATAAAACAAGTCGATTATCGAAAATACACCGGACGTCAGATTGCTATCGAGAAACTTGCCGAACATAAAATATATTGCGGCAACAACAGACCGGTTCGAATGTTGATGCCCGAAAAGAACGAAGTGGAAGAATTCAGGATGCACAAGGCGTTGTTGGAACATCCAGCCATCATCGTTGCTGATTTCGAGGCGTTCCTCAAACCACTCTCGTACTGCGATCCGGATCCCGAAGTTTCTTCCACCACACCTTACCAGCTTCACGAACCAAACAGTTTCGGTTACGTTGTCGTGCGACGGGATAAAATAGATGAACCGTACGTATACCGAGGACCCGATGCAATCGAATGCTTCTTCGAAAAGATGATCGAGGAGGTTGGGAAAATTGGATGCATGCTGCGAACATCGAAACCGATGCTTCCGTTATCTGCTACCGAACTTCAAAATTACTATGACACTGTCAAGTGTCCCGTGTGCGATAACCACTTCACGGACGACAATCGTAAAGTGTTTCACCATTCGCATACGGACGGTCGCTTCATAAGCGGAATCTGCAATGCATGCAACCTCAAAATCCAAAAACCAAAATTCGTTCCCATATTTTTTCACAATGGCTCTAATTACGACTTTCATCCCTTAATTAGGAAACTCGGATACGACACTCAAAAAATAGATATTCTTGCTCAAAACGAAGAACGATACATCTCTATAAGTAAGAAAGTTATGATTCCCGAGACTAAAAATACCATCGAGATGAGGTTTCTGGATTCGTACAGATTTCTCTCTGCCAGCCTGGACGCTCTTGCCGGCAAACTTTTAGACGATCAATTCAAAATTACAAAAGCTAGTTTTCCCAACGTAGACATAGAACTCGTTAGACGTAAAGGGATTTATCCTTACGAGTACGTTACTGATGGTTCTAAATTTAACGACGACGCTCTTCCACTTCCAAGAGAATTTTACAGCAGACTCAGAGAGAAAGGAATCACGGACGAAGAATACCAACACGCGCAACTCATGTGGGAGAAATTAGAATGTAGGACCCTCGGAGACTACCACGATGCCTACTTAAAATTAGACGTGACGATACTCGCGGATGTTTTTCAAGCGTTCAGGAAAACGGCAACGAATATTTACAAATTAGATCCAGCGTATTTCTACAGCCTACCGGGATTAGCGTGGTCGGCAATGTTATTCCAGACAAAGGTCAAGCTGGAACTGATATCGGACGTGGACATGTTACTTTTCATCGAGAGGGGGATTCGGGGCGGGATGGTACAATGTGTGCAGAGATATGCAAAAGCCAACAACGTGCACATGAAAGAAGATTATGATTCAAATCGAGCATCGAATTACATCTTCTACGCCGACGTTAATAACCTCTACGGACATGCCATGGTACAGAAACTTCCATACGGGGGATTCGAATGGGCATCAATAGACGTAGAAAATTTCGACGATAGCGAGTATGGCTTCTTCGCAGAGGTGGATATCGAATTCCCCGAGCATTTACACGATATGTTCAGCGATTTACCACCGGCATCCGAGTTCAAATCTTCGCCTCATTCTAATCAATGCAAGCTTTTGTTGACTCTAGAGAGGAAAAAGAGATACGTTGTTCATTACTCGAATCTCCGATTCTTGATCGGGAAGGGTGCTAAGGTAGCGAATATTAGAAGAGTCCTCAGGTTTAAACATTTCGAGTGGCTCAAACCGTACATTGAAACAAACACGCAACATAGGACGGTTGCCACTTCCGATTTAGACAAAGATTTTTTTAAATTGATGAATAACGCGGTGTATGGCAAGACGATGGAAAACGTGCGGAATCACGTAGACGTGAAATTGGTTTCGGATAAAAATAAATGCATGAAGTGGGTGGCCGATCCTAGATTCAAGTCGAGAAAAATTTACAATGAGAATTTAGCACTTTTCAACTTAGATATAAAATTGATGAAATTCAGAAAACCAATTTACGTTGGCGCAACGGTTCTCGACTTGTCGAAACTTTACATGTTCGAATTTCATTATGACGTGATGAAACCCTTCTACAATGATAAAATATCACTTTTGTACACGGACACAGACAGCTTCATTTACAGCATACAAACACCTAACCTATACGAAGACATAAAAAATCCTTCTCGAGTATTTCGATACTTCTGCGTATCCTCAACCCAACAGATTTGGGATTCCTTCCCTCAACAAAAAAGTCCTAGGTAAACTGAAAGATGAATGTAACGGTGATGTTATTGTCGAGTTCGCGGGTTTGCGTTCGAAGATGTATGCCATGAGAACAGAGAGTAGCGTCACGGAGAAAGCAAAAGGTGTGGGCAAGAATACGGTGGAGAACAAACTCACCTTCCACGATTACATCGATTGCCTTTACTCACAATCGACGATACTAAGTATAGAACAAAGAATCCAAAGTGTAGACCATGTGATTACAACAAACGAAGTTAGGAAAGTAGCATTAGATCCGCATGACGATAAGAGATGTATTTTGTCTTGTGGAATCCACACGTTGCCTTGGGGACACTATCGTTTACAAATTAGTAAAAATTGTAGACAATGCAAATGAAAAAAAAAACTTTAACTGTCTCACATACACAATAAAATAAATAGCAAAGAACAATGAATCTTTTTGGTTTCCGAAAGCAAACAATGGAGACTGTACACCGCACGACGACAGATCATGAATTTCTACCTTCCATGTTATCTAAACTCAACGGTCTGTTGATCATTCACCTCAACAGCATTTGGACGAAATTTAACGAGGATGTGGGTAAAATGTTTTACGTCTTCAACAACAATTTACATTTTTACGAAATTCCGATCGACGGGAAACTTCGGATCACCGTGAAACCGGAAAACGTAGGCGAAATCAAAATATCTACCGGCAAGAACATTTTTCGAATCAAGCACGACAAGATGCTTTCCAACATTGCGTACGATGTGTCTGCAGGAGATTATCTTTACATGGAACTCCTCGGAGATTACGACAAACTCATTCCTCTTATCGTAGAATTACGAATCACCTATCCTATTATAAATAACCGTTAACCAAAAATGCCTAACGATATTTTCGGCAACACCAAGAGTAGATGTATTTACGGTAGGGACAGCGCGAGAAAGTACGAACCCCTCTCCAGCAGCTTTGGCCATACTTAAAACTTGCTCAACATGCCCATATGAGTTTTTGCTCAAGTGTGGAGCTCTTATAATTCAAGATTTTTGTAAAAAATGCCCTCGGGAATTTTTCAGAAAGTACGAACCCCTCTCCAGCAGATTTGCTATACTTAAAACTTGCTCAACATGTTCATATAAGTTTTTTGTTTAAGTGTAGCACCTGCCTAACCCAAGAATTTTATAATTCGGAAAATATCAAACCCCCCTCAAGCATATTTACAAAAATTGCATCAGTTTGTCTATAAACTTGTATCCATACCCACCTATACATATTTACTTCAGGTTTAAGTTCAATTGGATACCATTTAATTTGCTTATTTAATATTAAAACAATGCAATATGCAGAGCCTACCTCTAGAATCGCTTCGTGTTTGCATGTTTCTCCTCTGTGTCAGTGTGTGGAATTCCCGAGACGGTAGTATTGATTTTTGCTTTGCATGTTTCAGTGCCAGTATTTACAGAAATTCCCGAGTATTGCATCATTCAGTATTGTGAGACTGACTGAGGAGAACAGATGTGTTGATACAGTACTTCTCATACTTACAGGTTTAAATTCATATTGAACAATATAAAATCTGATATTTGTTGTAATCCACTCATATTTAGAGTCAAGCTTATATTTGTCCCAGCGTGTTATACATAACAAGGTTATTGCTATTCAAGACATGCATGTCCGTGCAGGTATTTGCGGAAGGTTGGTGTGAATGATTTTATACTTGTGGGCTATTGGCTTTACAACCTGTCATAAGATTAATATTATTAATATTAATCCATAGAGATTAGATTTGAATCCCAGGAAATTTTATATAAATACCAAAGCCAAAAATATTAAGTGTATACACACATACACACATATACACACATACAAATCACACAGCTGAACCCAACTGATATTTTTTATTCAGTATAAAGTTTTGAATTGAATCCCAGGAAATTGTATATAATAAACAACAACAAAAATGCCGAATCAAAAATATTGTAATCAGTGCAATAAGAATATATCCAGCTCTAATTGGGCCAAGCATCAAAAAATTTGTAATCCAGACAAATACAAAACTCCCACAAAAATTTGCCCCAAATGCAATAGAAAATATAACATGGAATATTTCACATATAAACATAAAGATACTTGCTCTGTACAGTCATCAACATTGCCCCCTCAACCATCCACATCTGGCCTGAAAAGAAGGCACGAAGTACCTGTTAATGCCAGAGCAGCAAAGCAACCATGCCATGCACCCATCAGTAGCAGTTTTAATACCCAACTTAGGGATTATCGGTTTGTATCGGAGCCAAGATGTGGCATTGAGAATTTCTTGAACAGTATAAATCCTAATCTGCAGGCAATTCTTAATGCACAAAATGGCTCTTATAAGCTCTCCCTCAAATTGTTTGTACAATATAAGAAGCCAAATGGCACAAAATTTATACATCCCCACTTAACAGAAACTGTACCTGTATATTCAAATGCAAATTCAGACACAATAATAAGCAGCTTGATAAATCAATTGAATATTAAACACTCTGAATTTGCGGCAAAAGAATCAGGATGGAGCCTATGCGGCTCTCCGCACAAGCTATATGTTAATATTTCTGAATTCAGCCCATTAAAAGGTTCTACATATCTGCCATTACCTGCCAATATCAAAAACAAAAGAGCCGTGGTCAATATAAAAAATAATGACGCGAAATGCTTTTTGTGGTGTATATTAGCTGCTTTGTATCCAGTTTCAAGGGATCCTCAGAGAATAAGTTATTACAAACAGCATGAACATGATTTTGACGAGGCAATGGAGGGTTTGGAATATCCAATGTCTGTTCAGAATATTGATAAATTTGAAAAAAGGGCCAGGCATATCAATGGCAAGCAATTATCTATTAATGTATTTATTTGTTCCACTGGCAATTGCCCGATAGCACCTCTCAGAATCAGTACACTTGATGATGAATCTGCTATTCCGATTGATCTGCTCTTAATTGAAGGGGATGGCACATATCATTACACTCTGATAAAAAATCTTGAAGCTTTAGTGAGAAAGCAAATAGACAAATCCAATACAATATTCAAGTTGTGCAGAAGATGCTTAACTGTATTTGATGGTCAAAAAATGGTGAAGGGGGTTCGGGAAGAGAGTGCAGAAATTGCTAAAAACAAGTTAATTGAGCATCTGAAATACTGTGGCAACCATAAACCTGTTCATATGGTGATGCCTAATCCAAGTGAAAATTGCAAATTCAAAAAGTCTGAAGCCTTGTTGGAACACCCAGCATATATTGTCTGGGATTCTGAATCAAATCTCAAATCTCTTGCATCCTGCAATCCAGATCCAGAAGAATCTTCAATTACACCATACCAGCAACATGAACCTTCCAGCTTTTGTTATGTGGTTGTACAGGATGGTGTTGTTATTAAAGAATATTCATACAAGGGACCAAATGCCATCAAAATATTTGCACATAGAATAGAAAATGAGTGTCGTGACATAGCATATAACATCTTATTAAAATCAAAGCCCATGTTGCCTTTAACAGAGGAACAGATTGAGGATTTCAACAATGCAGAAAAATGCCCGGTATGTGATTGTGAATTTTCAGATACAAATATCAAGGTTCATCACCATTCTCATACAGATGGTAAATTCTTAATGGCCCTGTGTAATAGCTGTAATATTAAGATCAAGAGACCAAGATTTGTCCCCTTATTTTGCCATGGAGCATCCAATTATGATTTTCATCATCTGATCAGGTACGAGGGGTTTGAGAAGCAGAATTTAAATATTTTAGCTGAAAATGATGAGAAATATATATCTATTAGCAAGATAATTAAAGTTGATGGTGTTCCTATTCACATAAGATTTCTTGATTCTTACAGATTTTTATCAGCTAGCCTGGATACACTGGCCACTCAATTATCTGATGATCAATTCAAAATCACACGTGCATTGTTTCCAAATCAGGACCTGAAATTAATTAGGCGAAAGGGTGTATATCCATATGACTATGTTACAGGTTTTTCTAAATTTGATGAGTGTGCTCTGCCACCACAACAAGAGTTCTACAGCAAACTCAGAGTATCTGGAATCACTGATGAAGATTATCGCCATGCTCAGTTGATGTGGAACAATTTAAAATGCAAGACATTTGGTGATTATCACATGGCATATTTAAAACTTGACGTGACCCTCTTAGCTGATATATTGCAGGCATTCAGAAAATCTTCTATGCAAAATTATGGACTGGACCCAGTGTATTTTTTCAGTGCTCCGGGCCTAGCATGGTCCGCAATGTTTTTCAACACCAAAATGCAATTGGATCTGATCCACGATCAAGATATGTATCTGTTTATGGAGAAAGGTATAAGAGGAGGGATGGTGCAATGTTCCCAGAGATATGCCAGAGCAAATAACAAGCATATGCCTGATTATGATCCAGCACGGCCATCAAATTATATACTGTATGTAGATGCCAACAACCTCTATGGTCATGCTATGATGGATAAATTGCCATATGCAGGGCTTGAATGGGTTGAAGATTTCAATATTGAGGATCTTCAGGATTTTGATGACAGTGAATATGGCCTCTTCTTAGAGGTTGATCTGATAATTCCAGATCATTTGCACAATAAATTTTCTGATCTGCCCCCAATTTCCGAGGTTCAGTGCTCACCTGGCTCTAAACAGAAGAAGCTCATGATGACTCTGGAGCCGAAACAGGATTATGTCATATATTACAAAAACCTCCAGTTCCTGATGAAACATGGTGTTCAAGTGACCAAAATTGGCAAAGTCTTGAGGTTCAGGCACTCAAAATGGTTGAAACCATACATTGATACAAACACGGAGCTTCGAACATCTGCAAAGAGCCAATTTGATAAGGGTTTGTTTAAATTGATGGTGAATTCAGTGTATGGCAAAACAATTGAAAATGTCAGAAAACATACCGATGTTAAAATAATTACTGACCCCAGCCTGAGCAAAAAATTGGTTGCAAAGCCCAACTTCAATTACAGAAGAATTTATGATGAGCACATGGCACTTTTCAACATGATGAAAACAAAGATTAAATTTGATAAACCTATTTATGTAGGGGCTGCGATATTGGAATTGTCCAAATTACATATGTTAACATTGTATTATGATGTGCTGAAACCTTTTTATGGTGATCGTGTAAAATTATTGTACATGGACACGGATAGTTTTATTCTTGATATTCAAACAGAAGATGTTTATCAAGATATTGCACAGTCTGAATTGTTTCAATACTTTGATACCAGTGAACATACAATAATTCAACCCCACAACAAAAAGGTGCCTGGCAAGTTAAAAGATGAGACGCTTGGTGATGTTATTGTGGAATTTGCTGGGTTAAGAGCCAAGATGTACACTTTTGAGACATGTAGTGGTGCTGTTGTCAAAAAGGCCAAGGGCATTGGCAGAGTAGTTGTGGAAAAAGATCTTGTATTTGAAGATTATAAAAATTGCATCAAATCACAGAGTTCAATTAGAACATCAGAAAATAGAATTCAGAGTGAGGATCACTTGTTGACTAGCAATATTGTAAGAAAAGTGGCCCTGGACCCACATGATGATAAGAGATGCATTTTATCATGTTGCATACATACTCTACCTTGGGGGCATTGTGATTTGAAAAATGGGAAACAATGCCCAATTACAGAGCATGATTTGAAATAAATAAACATGCCTATGAACTTATTTGGGTTCAAGAAACAGGCTATTATGGAGCTGCCGACACCACAAGCCTCTCCTGATATGCTGTCTAAACTGAGTGGCTTGTTAATTATTCATCTGAACAGCATACTTACAGATAATGATGATGAAACAGGCAAAACATTGTACATATTTAACAATAATTTAAATCATTACCAATTACCTGTAGGTGGTCAATTGCAATTTATTACAACCCCTGAGGGTGATGTCAAGATTTCAGTAGGGAGAAATATTTATAGAATTAAGCACTCAAACATGATTTCTGGCACTGTATATACTGTTTCTGCTGGTGACTGCTTATATATTGAGGTCCCTGGATTCTATGACAAGCTTATACCCTTTTTTATAGAATTAAGAATCAGATACTCTATAATAAATAACCAATAAAAGAAAATGCCTAATGATATATTTGGCCATACAAGACATGAAGATCACAGTGATGAGATTCTGATGCTTGATGTCAGAGTCAAGAAATTAAGAAGTGATTTACAAGCTTTACAAACCACACTCAATGCCAGTCTTCAATTAGAAATTACAAATTTGCAATCGCAATGCATGGACCCTCTTCTTAAAATTGACTCAGAACTCAAATTGCTGCTTCAGAAATATACTGATTTGGCCACATTGGATAATTTTCAAAGTTTAGAAGAAGCTGTAGCAGCTCTTCAAGCCAAATTTAAGACCCAGGCCACCAACTCTGAGCAATTGAAACAGCAATTGGAAGAGCAGATTAATAATGTCCAGACACAGCTCCAAACAATTGTCAAAAGCATAAAATCACAAGAAGATTTTGATCTAGTGATTTCCACTCTGAAAGAACAGATTCAGTCACTCCAAATACCTAATCTGGATCCCCTGCACAATGCCATAGCCGAGGTTAAAGAAAAAATTGAGACACTTGAAAATTTTATGAACAACTTGCCATCTTCTGATGCTTTGAATGCAATAACTCGGAGTGTTGCAAACATTAAGCTGCAACTTGAAACATATGAAGATTTTGGAAAAATTCAAAGTTCCATAACCCATCTTGAAGGTACAATAGCAGCAGTGCAAAGTGATTTGGCAAATGTACTAGAATCCCGATTGCCCGGTATTGTAGATACCCTTGTCAGTGTCCAGCAACAAATCACAAAGCTTGAAAACCTCAACACTGAATCTGAGCTATCTCATTTTCATCACTTGATCGATGATATCCAAACAAAGCTTGAAATTTTACAACAATCCACACCCTCTCAGGCAGATATAGCCCTGCTCCAAAATGCTATGCAAAATGTGGCTGATGCTTCTGAATTAAACAATGTAAAATTGGCACTTGAATCTTTGCAGAATACAGTATCAAATCTTCCCACATCACAGGAACTTAAAAATATTAAGAGAGCTGTGAATAGGATATTGAAATCAGAAGATATCAAGAATATCCAAGCAGAGATCAAACAACTTACTCAGACAGTTGCCACTCTACCAACCAATCAACATATTAATGAACTGCATGCCCTGTTTGAGGATATCAGAAGACAGGTCCATGATCTTACTGCTCAAAATTCAAAATTGGCAGTTGTTGAAAATTTGCAACAAATTGTAGCTAATATCAAGCAACAGCTAGGAACCATGGAATCCAATCAAGCAAATGCCCTGTCTGTTTTTGCCACCCAGCTTCAAGAGATTGTGCAACAATACAAAAAACTCGTTGTGGACATAAAAATCAAGCCAGGCCACGATGATGTTGTTAGGACCATCAATGAGCACCTTGAATCTGTAACAAGCAGATTGCTCACAGCAGAAAAAGAAATAACGGGCATAATCGAGAATCCAAAACATACAGTAATTCTTGAATTGTACAGCATCCCCAACAAAGAATATGATTCACCATTTACACCAGGTGGCAAAATATATATGCTGTCCCCTGCACAATTTTATTACCAGTTTTTTGTTGGGGGCACATTGAGACCAATCAAGATCAAATATTGGCTTCAACCACAGGCACACCACTACCCTACCTTATCAATAACAAATGCTGACAACAAACCGAAAATCACCAGTGTAGAGTTAGAGGATTTTACAGACCCCGATACATTAGAAACAGCCTATACTGAAGATGATGGCACTCTGGAATTTAAAATACAAATAGGGGATAAATTGTATTTAGAAAATCCTGCAGTCTCAGCTGCTGAACACCCCATAGTTGCAATATTCTTGTTTTCATATTATGTCTAGACAAATTATTGTTGATGAATTACACAGACAGGCCAGACATAATTTTAAGAGACTCCCAGTAGTCACAAAAGGCATAGATGATTTATGGCAGAGCGACTTGATTGAGTTGTCAAGTGGACAGTTGAAAAACTTAGACAAAATCAACAAGGGCTACAAGTATCTACTCACTGTGATAGACACATTTTCAAAATTTGCCTGGGCTGTGCCACTCAAATCCAAGACTGGAAAATGTGTTACAGAAGCCATCAGGACAATCATCAATCATTCAGGAAGATCACCGCGCTATTTGCAAACAGATAATGGCAAAGAATTTTATAATTCTGTGTTTCAACAATTTATTAAAACCCGGGCAATAAAACATTATTCGAGTTACAGTGATCTCAAAGCCTCAATTGTAGAGAGATTCAACAGAACCCTAAAAAATCTTATGTATAAACAATTTACACTTCAAGGTAATTATAAATGGGTTAATATTCTTCCAGAACTTCTACATAAATATAACAACTCGGTCCATTCCACAATCAACATGAAACCCTCTGAAGTAACTTCATCTGATGAGCAAAAATTGATCAGGACTGTTTATTATCCTAGATATCAGCCAACAACAAGAAGGGCCAAATACAGGGTGGGTGATCAAGTAAGAATCAGCAAATATAAGCACTTATTCAAAAGAGGCTTTACTAGAAACTGGAGCACCGAATTATTTACAGTGGTTCAAGTTAAACCCGGGACCCTTAACACATATATAATAAAAGATCACCGAGGAGAAATTCTCAAAGGCAGGTTCTATGAACAAGAGCTCAGCAAAACTAAACAGCCTGACACATATCTCATAGAAAAAATCATCCGCAGAAAAGGCAACAAGTTATTTGTCAAATGGCTGGGTCATCCGGAAAACAGCTGGATCGATGCAGACAAAGTGATAATATGAGCACCTGGGATGTTATAAAAAGGCTGCCAGAACCTGAACAGCAAAATAAGAGAAATGGCAACTTGCTGCCTGAAAATATTAGGTGTCTTATTGTTGGGCCATCTGCTTGTGGTAAAACTACACTAATGGTTGATAATTTTTTATTGGCACCCAACTGGTTAGACTGGAAAAACAGGCACTTGTATATCTTCTCTAAGAGCTTAGAACAATTAAAATATCAGCAGCTGATGAAGCTATATGATGGATTGGATATTGCCACTTTTGAATCAGATGTTAAGCCACTCCATGACTGTCTCGATAATTCTGTTGTTGTGTTTGATGACATTATACTGGATAATCAAAACAAGGTTAGAAATTTCTTTACACAGGGCCGACACAAAAACATTGATTGCTTCTACCTGGCACAGACTTTTTCTAAAATACCGAAGCAACTGATCCGAGACAACAGCAATTTTATATGTGTGTTTCATCAAGATCATACCAACCTCAAACACATACATGATGAATATGTAGGTGGGGACTTGAGCTACAATGATTTTTCCAAGTTTTGCAGCAAGTGCTGGAGCCAGGACAGTTATGGGTTTGTCACTATTGATATGACAAGAACACCTAATACTGGCAAATACAGAAATAAAATCAACGATTTTCTAGACGTTGAGACATAAATAAACAACCATGAAACGACCAGTCATTGATGATCTTAAGTTAAGAGATTATCTTGTAAAAAGATTTAAGGGATGGAAATCAGAGAACCGTGGAATTTATGAAAAACACAAACAAACAGAACAGCCTGTCATTGATGCTATTAATAATTTAGGTAAGAATATCAAAACTGTTACAGAGCAGAATCAAGATTTGATCACAGAGCTTGTGCCTGTAGCTGCAAGGAACATATTAGATTATCCATTCACCCCACTTTCCAGCATTCATACACCTAGTCCTATTGCTCCTCGAAGAATTGAAGCTACTCAGGATCCTATTGAATTGGGTCTTCTTGCTCAAAAATATTTAACCACACCTAAAGACAACAAAGATGAGGTATTTGGCTTATATGCCGACACAGAGCTTGATGGCAGCATTATTCATAGAATTGGTAATTTCAGAGTAACTTTTATGGGAGATGATATAATTGTTTATTCAGAATCTCGTCTCGGAGAAAAAGGTGCTTTTGTTAAGTACCCCGGAACACCTGGATTGTGGGAACTGATGACTAGGAAGAGGCCTGGCAGCTATACAGATCAAGATTATGAACATTACAAAGAAATATTAATAAAATCAGATGCTCTGTACCAGAACAATGATCCCACACAAAAAAGAGTCAAGTCGAGCAGTGGAGCAAAATACAATAATTTAATCAAGCCCATATGGTCTCAGATCAAGACAGGTAGTGGAATCAAACATTACAACACCCTGCCTAAAGAATTTGTGTGGGTTGATGATGTCAGGAAACTTGTAGATAGGTTATTGGTGATAGCCGGGGAGGAAAATGCTGGGAACCACAATTTTTACAATGAAAAAGTTGGAATTATGGACATGATAAGCACCAAATTGTCTAATTTTATAGTGAATGACACTAAGGGGATTGGATATCTCATAAAAATTATTAATACTCTACCCCCTAAATTTTGGAATATCTCTGAGGGTCGGGGCTTGGTTAATGACATTATAAACAAGCTGCCATTTGAACTACACATTCCAGGCTATCAGTATTGTGGTCCCGGTACAAAATTGGATCATAGATTAAACAGAGGTGATGCTGGTGTTAATCCCCTAGATGCTGCTTGCAGAGACCATGACATAGCATACAACACACATTCTGATCTTGACAAGAGACATGTTGCAGACAAGAAATTAGAAGAGGCTGCATTTGGTAGATTTGTAAGCAAAGATGCTTCTTTGAGTGAAAAAATAGCAGCATTGGGAACCACCATAGCTATGAGCACCAAACAAAAACTGGGGTGGGGGTTGTGAATATGTATATAATAAACCTACAATGAAGGCCAAGGGTGTTATGTATCAAATACCTTATGCAGGTCTCAAATCTCTTAAAACTATTGACAGTCTTTTGACCAAAAAGCAGCGCAAGAAAAAAAGTTCTTGTATTGCAAAGGGTCATGGTATGAAATTGTTGCTTAGTACCCCCCAATTAAAAAAATTACAGCAATCAAGAAAAAAATCACATGTGGGGGGTTTCATATTTACCATCCCTGCCATCTTAGCTGCTCTCGGGGCTGTTGGGAGCTTGGCCGGGGGATCAGCTGCCATAGCAAAAACAGTAATAGATGCCAAGAAGAATAGAGCAGAATTAGATGAGCAGAGGCGCCATAACCTGGCCATGGAGAAACAAGGCAAAGGTGTTAAGAGAGCCATGAATAAGTTTAAAAAAAACAAGAGCCGCTTACAAACCAAGATATTGAAGCTTTAATCAAGCCACTGGGCATCAAACATTTTAGAGGTGTGTACATGTCTGATTCTTTGCCGGAACAACCACTCAACAAAGAGTGTGGCATTGTTAATTTGGATGAGTACAAAAATCAGGGCACTCACTGGATCTGTTATCTTAAATATTTAAACAATGAGGCATTTGTGTTTGATTCATTTGGAGGTGATCCACCTGAAAATTTATTAAAATATCTAAAATCAGCTAATCTTTATTACAATAATGCCCGTGTTCAAAACTTCAAAGATGTTAATTGCGGACATTTGTGTTTATCTGTTCTCAGATATATGTCTCAAATAAATAAACCAACAATTGAAGATTTTCAAAAAGCCTTGTGGTATCTGAAACATCATGGGGGTATTCCATCTCACCAGCCAAAATTCAATATTGAAACTCAAATTGCATGATGACATAGTGTATCCCAAAACAATAGCTCTCAGAGCATTTTACGGCATGTACCTGATCCCTAATATTACGCACCACAACAATACAATTGCAATAGGGGATCAAAAAATTGTCATCACTCCAGGGCAATATAATCTGTCCACTCTAAATGCTCAATTACCCAGAGGTATAGTATTAAGTCAAAATTCTGTCACTCACAGAGTAGAGATTGTATCTGCTACGGAGACAGTGCATCTGGGTACTATAGGAGAGCTGTTAGGCTTTGAGAACAACACAAAACTTGAACCGGCCATCAAACACACTGCTATGAATATACCCAAATTCTTAGCCATAGAGACTCTGAATATTCACTGTAATGTGGCCGAGGGTATGATCACCAAATCAAATGGCATAGGCACTCACAAACAAACTGGCATCATTGCAACATTCAAACCTAATTCCGAATTCATGGAGCCAATCATCTACAATCCATCCCCAACATTATATTTTCCCGTGTGCCATAACAGAATAGATTACATTGAATTGATGGTCACTAATGAAAAAGAAGAATTAGTTGATTTTGCTGGAGCCACAACAACTGCTATCATAGAGATTAACATTTAAATAAAAATACATACAATGGAAAATATTGAGAGTTATGAGCTGCAATCATTCCCCCCAAACAGGAGGACATTTGCAAATTTAAATCAACCCAACACAGAGATAGAGGTGGATCTTGATGTAGGGGACGGCTTTATACACCCCCACAGAGCAGATCTATACATCAAATTTGATGTTGTAAAGCTCGATGGTACAGATTATCCGGCAAATTCGAATATAAGACTTGTAGACAATTTTGTGCCGCATCTGTTCTCTGAAATTGAGATCAGAAAGCATGGTGTTGTTATAAACAGAGTGGATTATCCCGGTATTACCTCCACAGCTTTGGCCACTCTAAAATTATCCAAAACCGAAGCTTCTTACTACAAAATAGGTGGATTTGAGGCTGGTGATAAAATATTATCTAAAAACCACACAGTGCTGTTCCCCATGCGCCTGTTGCCAGGATTCTTCTCGGATTACAAAGATATTATGTGGAAGGGTGGTTTAAGAATCACATTTAGAAGAGCTGCAAATGATAACAATGCTTTGATGAGGTACAGCACATTAAACCCTACAGGAGAAGCTCTGCCCAATACCCTACCTGATGAGGGCAAATGCATTATTCAGACTATGGAGCTAAGAATCCCGGTTGTTGAATATGAAGCCAGTTACGCTCTTAAATACAAAGCAGATATTCTAAAAAATCCACAGGTTCCTCTGCAATTTTATACATATCAATGCGTACAGAAGGTTGCCACTGGTACCTATTATGAATTTGATGCTACAAATTCATTCTCCAGCATACAATTTGACATGCCTGATTTTGTGGTGGTACTGTTTCAGACTGGAAGACACAATAATCAGGAAAAAAATTCAAGTAAATTTGATAACTGCAACATCAAGAACATATATCTTAAAATGGCAGAAATGAGGTCTTTCCTAGAGAAAATTACAATTTAGACATGTCCAAGGATGATTTTCTTAAATTATATGAGGCTTTTTCGGCTTTCAAAAGGGTCACTACAGGCAATACGGATATGTATTACACACCAGATGAATTCAAGGCACGGAGACCCATGTTTGTAATTAACACTTCAAAAAGAAAACAGGTTGTGGTTAATGACAGAACAAACATTAAAATTATCTGTGAATTCCACGAGGCTTTACCAGAAGACACCATATGCAGTGTCATTCTCATAGGTGAAAAATCATATGTTTATGATGTAAAAAATGAGCGAGTCACAGAGCAGTTCTAGAAGCACGATTCAAACACAAAGGCCCTTTGGATATAAAACAACACTTTACCGTCAGAAAATATATTACCTACCCATTTTTTACCACCTCTGCTCGTAGCAGATACCTACCCAAAATACAATACATTTGCCAAAAGCTGAAATACAGAAATATTGTAATTCTGTAAGTTACAGACTTGTGTGCAACAAGACCAAGCCTAAATGCAATTCAGTTTGCATGACAATATCCGAGAAGGAATTTCCTCAATATGATGGATGGTCCCTGAAAGAGTGCATAGTGTAGATAAGAATTTTTCTTTGAGTTCCATGACAAATGACATGTAATTTCCCTCGGAAAAGGCACAGTGTAGATAAGAATTTCTCTTTGAGTTCCATGACAAATAACATGTAATTTTCCTCGGAAAAGGCACAGTGTAGGTAATATCAACAGATATAATCACTCATGCATTTACTAATGTCTTTTTGATGATGAATAACTCTCTGAAAAGACACAATAAAGATTATATCTATTGACATACAACTTCCAGGCATTTACTAATGGGACTGATCAAAAGATTATAAGAACATGGAAAACATGTTTTGTTCGCTCTTTCCCATTTACGCACAACTCGGGAAGCAAAAATCAATACATAACCTTGTTATGGCTAGACTAGAGGTAGGCTCTGCATATTGCATTGTTTTAATATTAAATAAGCAAATTAAATAGTATCCAATTGAACTTAAACCTGAAGTAAATATGTATAGGTGGGTATGGATACAAGTTTATAGACAAACTGATGCAATTTTTGTAAATATGCTTGAGGGGGGTTTGATATTTTCCGAATTATAAAATTCTTGGGTTAGGCAGGTGCTACACTTAAACAAAAAACTTATATGAACATGTTGAGCAAGTTTTAAGTATAGCAAATCTGCTGGAGAGGGGTTCGTACTTTCTGAAAAATTCCCGAGGGCATTTTTTACAAAAATCTTGAATTATAAGAGCTCCACACTTGAGCAAAAACTCATATGGGCATGTTGAGCAAGTTTTAAGTATGGCCAAAGCTGCTGGAGAGGGGTTCGTACTTTCTCGCGCTGTCCCTACCGTAAATACATCTACTACCAAGCGTGTAGACCACGCAGAAGAGATTCTCATGTTGGATGTACGAGTCAAAAAGTTGAGGAGCGATTTAATCGATTTACAGGAGACTCACGCTGGTGCTTCTCTTCAAAAAAAAAAATGTCTAGGCAAGCCATCGTCGAAGAATTGCATAAACCTGCACGCCGCAACTACGAACGTTTGGCGGTGGTAACCAAGGGCATCGACGACCTCTGGCAAAGTGACCTCGTGGAGATGAGTAGCGGCAATTTGAAAAACGTACATAAATCGAACAAGGGCAACAAGTACCTCCTCACCGTCATAGACACATTTTCGAAATTCGCGTGGGCTCTACCTTTGAAGGCGAAAACGGGAACATGCGTCACGGAAGCATTCAAATTAATTTTTCGCGAAAGCGGCGGCAGACGACCTCGGTTTTTGCACACGGACAAGGGGAAGGAATTTTACAATGCCGTATTCCAAAAGTTTATTCGGAAACACGACATTCGACATTATTCGACCTTCAGTGACGTCAAAGCCAGCATCGTGGAAAGATTTAATCGAACCTTGAAAACACACATGTGGAAACGATTCACGCTTCGGGGAAATTACAAATGGGTCGACATCCTGCCGGAACTCGTCGATACCTATAATGATACGGTACACAGAACGATAGGCATGAAGCCAGCTGACGTTACGAAATCTGACGAGCAGCGTTTAATTTCTACAGTTTACTGTTCAATGTACACACCCACGACAAAAAAAGCTAAATACAAAATTGGAGACCAGGTGAGGATCAGCAAATTCAAACGCACCTTCGAGAAGGGATTCACAAAAAATTGGAGCACGGAACTTTTTACGGTGGTTCGAGTTTTACCCGGAAACCGACACACGTATATAATAAAAGATAGTAGCGGCGAGATTTTGAAAGGAAGATTTTACGAAGAGGAACTCTCTAAAACGAAACACCCCGACACGTACCTCATCGAGAAAGTATTGCGTAGGGAAGGTGACAAACTGTTTGTCAAATGGCTGGGACTTCCGGAAAAGAGTTGGATCGACGCGAACGAGGTGATCTTGTGAGTACGTGGAACGTGGTGAAGCGTCTACCGGATTCGGAAAGTCAAACGAGAAAAAAAAGAATGGCGAGTTGCTCCCCGACAGCATCCGCTGTCTGATCGTAGGTCCTTCGGGGTGTGGGAAAACGACACTGCTCGTGGACAATTTTCTCCTCGCACCCAATTGGTTAGATTGGAAGAACAGGCACCTGTACGTGTTCTCGAAAAGTTTGGAGCAAACCAAATACCAGCAACTGATGAAACTGTACGATGGTCTGGACATTGCAAAGTTCGCTTCGGAAATAAAACCACTCGACGATTGTCGTGAAAATTCAGTCGTTGTGTTCGACGACGTCATCCTGGAAAATCAAAATGAAATTCGCAACTTTTTCACGCAAGGTCGTCACAAAGGAATGGATTGCTTCTACCTAGCTCAAACGTTTCCAAAATTCCAAAACAGTTACTACGCGACAACGCTAATTTCATATGTTTGTTTCGTCAAGATCACACCAACCTCAAGCACGCGTACGATGACTACGTAGGCGGAGACATGAACTACAATCAATTTTCTAAATTCTGCTCTACTTGCTGGAACAGTGACGATTTCGGATTCGTGACGATCGACATGACGAGGAAACCCAACGACGGAAAATACAGAAACAAAATCAACGACTTTCTAAACGTTGCAACGTTGTGAGAAACGACGTGTATAAATAACGTTATGACGAAACAAAAAATCGAAGACGAAAATCTTAAGCTTCGCGATTACCTCGCGAAACGCTTCAAAGGTTGGAAATCCGAGAATCGCGGATCCTACGAAGAGAAGAAACGTCAAGATCAACCTGTGATCGACGCCATCAGCGGTCTAGGTAAAAAAATTAAAAGTGTCACGGAACAAAATAAAAATTTGATCAACGAACTCGTACCGCTCGCAGCTAAAAGTTACGCCGTACCCACGCCCATTTCGAGCATTCCTTCGACGCCGTTCGAACTGAAGGACGTACCGGCACGACGTCGAGCCATAGGCAGCACGTCGTCGTCTTCGGATAAGATCGAGTTGGGACCTTTGGCACGAGACTACCTGAGCACGGGGAAGTTCGACAAGGATGAAGTGTTCGGATTGTATCCGAGCATGGAGAGCAACGAGGGTGGCGGTGTGGTGTGGAAGATTGGGAAATCGAAAGTCACCTTCGAAGGCAACGACATTAAAGTTAATTTAGGCGACAAGGATAGTTGGACCAGGTATCCGGGTACGGTGGGACTGTGGGAACTCGTTGCCAAAAAGCAGCCGAAAGATTACACCGACGAAGATTACCAAAGTTACAGGGAAATTCTGATCATGACGGATGCCATGTACCAGAACAACGACGCCTCGCAGAATAGGGTGAAATCGAGCAGCGGCGAGAAGTACAGGAATCTCATCAAACCGATTTGGAATGAGGTGAAGAGTGGAAGCGACGTCAAACGCTACAACACGTTACCCAAAGAATTCGTTTGGGTGGAAGACGTTAGAAAGCTCGTGGACCGATTGTTGGTGATAGCCGGCGAAGAGAATGCAGGCAATCGTAATTTCTATAACGAGAAGGTTGGCATCGTGGACATGATCAGCACCAAACTTTCCAACTTCATCGTGAACGACGACAAGGGCATAGGTTACCTCATCAAAATCATCAACACGCTGCTTCCGAGATTCTGGAACGTGGCCGAAGGAAAGGGACTCGTGAACGACATCATCAACAAGTTACCTTTCGAGATGCATCTACCTGGCTATCAGTACTGCGGACCGGGTACCAAACTCGAGAAAAGATTGGAGAGAGGAGACAAGGGTGTGAATCCGTTGGACGCGGCGTGCAAAGATCACGACATCGCCTACAACACCACTCGCACGGATCTGGATGCACGTCACGAAGCAGACAGAAAGTTAGAGCACGCAGCTTTCGAAAGGTTCGTCAGCAGAGACGCATCGTTGGGTGAACGGGTCGCGGCACTGGGTACCACCATCGCCATGAACACGAAACAAAAATTGGGGTGGGGTATATAAATAACATACAGTAAAAAATAATAATAATAACAACATGTCTCGTATAACCGACTTGCCCCCCGAGCTACTATCTAAAATATTCAAACACGCAGTAAACGGAGATTGTGAGGATGTACATAAACTTGTAATCATAGCAAGAACAACGCCGGAATTTCGCATCCCTTGTGAAATGGTTCTCAAGAACCATCTTCGGGAGATCAGCAGCCTGACGTGCGGTGATCTCAACACTCTTCTTTCGGCCGCAGCCAAAAAATTAAACGAAAGAATGGACACGGACGATTGGTGCAAGTCTGAACAGAAGATGGCAGATATTGTAACGCACATCATCTCGTTTTCCGAAGCACGAGCTTTCTTCCTCTTACACACACTGTGAAAAAAAAATAATAATATACACGTCAAAAAAAATGTAGGTGTCAAAAAAAATATGACAAAAAAATATTCGTCAAAAAAATGTACATGTCCAAAAAAAAAATTGTCATGGAAAAAATTTTTATCGTCAAAAAAAAATTTGTCTCGTCAAAAAAAAAGTTGACTTGGACATCGTCAGAAAAAAAAAAGTTGGCTTATCGTAAAAATTTGTTATCGTCAAAAAAAATGTCGTCAAAAAAGTTGACGTGGAAAAATTATTACCGTCAGAAAAAAAGTTGCCTTATCGTAAAAATTTTTTATCGTCAAAAAAAATGTCTCGTCAAAAAAGTTGACGTGGAAAAATTATTACCGTCAGAAAAAAGTTGCCTTATCGTAAAAATTTTTTATCGTCAAAAAAAATGTCTCGTCAAAAAAAAGTTGACTTGGAAAAATTATTACCGTCAGAAAAAAGTTGCCTTATCGTAAAAATTTTTTATCGTTAAAAAAATTTGTCTCGTCAAAAAAGTTGACGTGGAAAAATTATTACCGTCAGAAAAAAAAAGTTGTCAAAAAAAATGTACAAGTAAAATGAAAACTTGATATATAAATAACACACATCGTGAAAAAAAATTCTACGAGATCTCAAAAAAAAATTCTTCGGTATATATAAATAACACACATTGTGAAAAATTAAAATTCTCTAACACTCTGAAATTTGTCTTCGATATGACGACTGAAAAAATGAGTGATCTCCAAGCATTAAAACAAATGCTAAATTTGTCAGTCGAGTATGTAAAAATTCAGGAATTGGAAGTCGACAAACCTTACACGATAACTTCCGGTTCAATCGTTTCTACGCAGTATGGTCCCAAGGTGCGTCTGTTGCTCAACGGACAATACAGTCTATTTTTACCAGATCGATACGCTATCATGTTATCCGACGAGAAGCTAGCTATCTTAATCGAGAACAAAACTCGAATCGTGTACAAGGGGACAAAGGAACTTCTTGGTAAGAAAACGAAGCACGTAATAGAATTTGTTTAATCACAGACACCCCAACCCCCGGAAAATATATATATATAAAATAACATACCATGAAAAAAAAATGACAACTTGTATAACTCAACTTCCTCCCGAAGTGTTGCACAAAATATTTACGTTCACGTTCGACGGGGATGTAACTAAACTCATAGACTTGTGTAAAGTAACGCCAGAATTTCGTTCACCGTGCAAAATAATTTTCATGGATCACCTCCGAGAAATAAGCGGAATGAAAAAAATGTTCCGATCCCCAGAGACTCTCTTTCGAGCCGCAAACAAAAAAATTGACGATAAATTAGACGAGCTGCACGAGTGGAGGCAGGGGAGAAGAAGATTTACCGTAGACTGGTACGCGTCGAACATTGAAACTGACGATCTTGTAAAACACATGATAGCATTAGGCGAAGCAAAATTTTTTTTTCTTTCCCAGAATACATATATATAAATAACACATCGCCACAGTTTGTTTTGAGTGAGACGATATATAAATAACACACATCGTAAACCTAACGGAAAAAAAAAGTTGTTCTCTTTCTCAGATAACATATAGCATCAAAAAAAATGAAGCCCAAGGGTGTCGTGTACCAGATACCATATTCGAATCTGAAAAATCTAGGTGCCCTCGATGGGTTACTCACCAAGAAACAACGCGAGAAGAAACGTTCTTGCTTGTCGAAAGGACACGGAATGAAATTACTTCTCAGCACACCTCAATTGAGACGCTTGCAGCGTTCGCGGAAACAGCAAAAGATCGGAGGTTTCATATTCAGCATCCCGGCCATCCTTGCGGCTTTGGGTGCCGTTGGAAGTTTGGCCGGCGGAAGCGCCGCCATCGCGAAAACCGTCATCGACTCGAAGAAGAACAAGGCGGAATTGGAAGAACAGAAACGTCACAACCTGGCCATGGAGAAGAAAGAGGGGAAGGGCGTGATGAAAAAGTTTAAAAAAAAGAAACAGCACTCACCAACCGAGACATTGAATCTCTGATCGAACCATTACGAATCAAACACTTCAGAGGAGTTTTCATGTCCGACTCGTTACCTTCAACCGTTAAAAGAAGAGAATGCGGCGTAGTCAACTTGGACAGTCAAGAAAATCCAGGCACGCATTGGATATGTTACCACAAAAATGATAAAGCATTCGTTTTCGATTCTTTCGGAGGTGTTCCACCTACAAATTTAGTTCATTATCTGAAAACGAACAATCCAATATACTACAACGACGAACGCATTCAAAATTTCGGAGACGTGAACTGCGGTCATCTCTGCCTCTCCGTGCTCGCGTTTCTCTCTAAAATAAATAAGCCACAGGTGGAAGATTTCCAGAAAGCATTGTGGAATCTTAAACACGATGGGCGTGTTCCATCTCACGAGCGAATCTTCGATCTTGAAACTCACGCTGCACGACGACATCGTCTATCCTAAATCCGTGGCTCTGCGTGCATTCTACAGCATGTACCTCATACCTAACGTCACGCATCACAACAACAAAATTAGCGTCGGAAGCGAACATATCGTCGTCACGCCAGGCCAATACAATCTTTCCACTTTGCAAGCTCAGATACCCAAAGGCACGTACCTTTCTCAAAATTCGGTCACGCACAGAGTGGAAATCGTGTCGGCGACGGAGACCGTGGACCTGGGCACCATGGGAGAACTTTTAGGTTTCGAGAACGACACAAAACTCGAAGCTGGCATCAAGCACACGGCAGCAAACATTCCTAAATTTCTAGGCATAGAGACTCTGAACGTACACTGCAACGTAGCGGAAGGTATGATCACGAAATCCTCGGACGGGGGGTTGCTGGGAAGTCACAAGTAGACGGGAATCATAGCCACTTTCAAACCAAGTTCCGAGTTCATGGAACCGATCATCTACACGCCCTCTTCGCCGATCTATTTTCCAGTATGTCGCAACCGCATAGACGACATAGAGTTGGTGGTGACGAACGAGAAAGGAGAGGTGGTGGATTTCGCAGGTGCAACGACCACTGCCATCGTGGAGATCAACGTATAATAAATAACCATATATCATGGAACAAATCGAAAGTTACGAATTGCAATCTTTCCCTCCCAACCGTCGCACGTTCGCCAATCTCAACGAAGCGAACAGGGAGATCGAATACGACGTGGACGTAGGCGACGGCTTCGTTCATCCTCACAGAGCGGACCTCTACCTTCAATTCGACGTGGTGAAGAAGGAAAGCGGAGACGCGTTCCCCGCAGCAGCAAATTTGATACTAGTGGACAACTTCGTGCCTCACCTGTTCTCGCAGGTGGAGGTGAGGAAACACAACACCGTCATCGACAGAATAGATTATCCAGGCATCACGTCGACGGCAGTGGGAACGTTGAAATTATCCAAAACGGACGCAGCATACTACCAAGCGGGAGGATTCGAAGCGGGGACCAAAATATCGACGAAAAGTCACACGGTGCTCTTTCCCATGCGTCTGCTTCCCGGTTTCTTCTCCGACTACAAGGAGATCATGTGGAAAGGAGGACTGAGGATCACCTTTCGAAGAGCGGCCAACGACAACGACGCACTGATGCGATACACCAACTTGAACGCCGACGGCACGCCGATAGCCAACACATTACCCGAAGCAGCCAAGTGCGTCATCCGGAGCATGGAATTGAGAATGCCGATCGTGGAATACGAAACAAACTACGCCCTCAAGTACAAAGCGGAGATCTTAGTAGACCCAAATAGAGAATTCAACGCCCGAAAGTGGAGCTCGGTGGAGCTCGCCTTAATGGTTTGCTCTTGTAAGGCATGAGCTCCATTTTCTCGCAGTGTTACCAACTCCTCACTCGAAAAAATCACCAGGGTTTTTGTTTTTGGGTATAACCTAACCTAAAGCAAGGAGGTGGCAACCTTGCTTGAGGTATTTTCTCGCAGTGTTGCCAACTCCTCACTCGAAAAAAATCACCAAGGTTTTTTTTCTTGGTCTAACGTAACCTAAAGCAAGGAGGTGGCAATTTTGCTTGAGGCTTGCCTTACAGTGCATAAAGCAAGGTTGCCAACCCACTGGTACTTTTGCCATAGCCTTTTACAAGAAAAAAAAAAGAGAAAGGGAAGAGTTAAACAACCGACAGCTTACCCACAGCCTTTTTTGCTCTAACCTAACCTAAAGCAAGGAGCTGGCAACTTTGCTTGTGCAATCAACCCGGTCGACCGCCCTCAAGTGGAGATAAGCGTTGCCAACTCCTCACTCGAAAAAAAAAAATCACCAAGGTTTTTTTGGTCTAACCTAACCTAAAGCAAGGAGGTGGCAATTTTGCTTGTGCAATCAACCCGGTTGACCGCCCTCAAGTAAAGATCAGCGTTGCCAACCTACATATACTAAACAAGGAGAGCCGGCACTGCCGTAAAAGAGAGAGAGAGATGGGTGGATGGTAATATAGTATGTGTGTGCGTGTGTGCGTATAATATGTAGCATTATTAACTAGAGTGTGTTGGCAATTTACTTGCAACTAAAAAAATAGAGATGCCAACGTTGGTGTAAGATGAAGAGAGAGAGAGAGAGAGAGAGAGAGAGATTTATGGCTGGCAACAGTAACGAGCGAATGCGCCATATCGTAATTTTCCAACTCCGTACATCGTGATTTTTGTAAACCTCTCTCTCGGGGGAAACACGATGTGTTATACACACGCGCGCGCGCGCCTGTATTGTGACGCAAACAAACAAACAAAATAATAATTGTTGTCTTTTAGGATACCTGGCCCCCTATAACCTCGCGAGGGTGCGTGGTGCCCAACGCAGTTCTAATGGCCGCGGCTAACAAAGCCATGCCTTTGTAGAGTTTCATGGGTTCTTTTTTTTTTCCTCCCACCCCCTCAATTTGTTTAAGAAATTCGATTTGATCCTAAAAAACACTCTGCATCCTATTGGAGTGCTTTGGATGTGTTTTTAGATTAAAAATTTTGTAATTGGGGAATGTAGAAAAGCTATTCTTGCTTGTTGGCGATATTTTTTAAAACTGCTCTGTGACCCTCTCGTTTTTCACGTCGTAGGCGAAGGACTTCTCTGCAATCAGGATGACACTGCATAGGGTATCCTCGGGCAAGGCATCGTGGAACTCGCAGACGACCTTGATGTTGGTTCGATCGTTGACCACAACCTTCTTTCTCTTAGATGTGTTGATGACGGTCATGGGTCTCCGTGCTTTGAACTCGCTGGGCGTGTAGTACATGTCCACGCTCCCCTCGGTCACGCGTTTGTAAGCCGTGTAAGCTTCGTAAAGTTTGAGGTAATCGTTTTTGGTCACGTCGAGGTTGTAATTCTCGCGCGGGAACACTTCGTTGCGTCCATTTTTGAGATAAACATTCTTGATCTTGCAGTCGTCGAATTTACTGGAATCTTTTTCCTGATTGTTATTGCGCCCGGTCTGAAAGAGCACTACGACGAAATCTGGCATGTCGAACTGTATGTTGTTGAACTGCGTCGTCACGTCGAATTCCATGTGACTTCCCGATGCCACCTTCTGTACGCACTGGTAACTGTGAAAGTAAATCGACACCTGCGGACTTTTCAAGATCTCCGCTTTGTACTTGAGGGCGTAGTTCGTTTCGTATTCCACCACCGGCATTCTCAATTCCATGCTCCGGATGACGCATTTCGCCGCTTCGGGTAGAGTGTTGGCTATCGGCGTGGTGCCGTCCGGACCCAAAGTAGCGTATCGCATTAGTGCGTCGTTGTCGTTGGTCGCTCTTCGAAACGTAACGCGCAGTCCTCCCTTCCACATGATCTCCTTGTAGTCCGAGAAGAAACCAGGCAGCAGACGCATGGGAAAGAGCACCGTGTGACTTTTCGTCGATATTTTGGTTCCTGCTTCGAATCCTCCCGCCTGATAGTATGCTGCATCCGTTTTGGATAATTTCAACGTTCCCACTGCCGTCGACGTGATGCCTGGATAATCTATTCTGTCGATGACGGTGTTGTGTTTCCTCACCTCCACCTGCGAGAACAGGTGAGGCACGAAGTTGTCTACGAGTATCAAGTTTGCTGCTGCGGGAAACGTGTCTCCGCTTTCTTTCTTCACCACGTCGAATTGAAGGTAGAGGTTCGCTCTGTGAGGATGAACGAACCCATCCCCTACGTCCACATCGTATTCGATCTCCCTGTTCGCCTCGTTAAGATTGGCGAACGTGCGACGGTTGGGAGGGAAAGATTGCAATTCGTAACTTTCGATTTGCTCCATTTTACATGTATGGTTATTTATTATACGTTGATCTCCACGATGGCAGTAGTTGTTGCACCTGCGAAATCCACCACGTCTCCTTTCTCGTTCGTCACCACCAACTCTATGTCGTCTATGCGGTTGCGACATACTGGAAAATAGATCGGCGAAGAGGGCGTGTAGATGATCGGTTCCATGAACTCGGAACTTGGTTTGAACGTGGCTATGATTCCCGTCTGCTTGTGACTTCCCAGTAATCCGTCCGAGGATTTCGTGATCATGCCTTCCGCCACGTTACAGTGTACGTTCAGAGTCTCTATGGCCAAGAATTTAGGAATGTTGGTTGCTACGTGCTTAATGCCAGCCTCGAGTTTGGTGTCGTTCTCGAAACCTAAAAGTTCTCCCATGGTGCCCAGGTCCACGGTCTCCGTCGCGGATAGGATTTCCACTCTGTGCGTGACCGAATTTTGAGAAAGATACGTGCCTTTGGGTAATTGAGCTTGCAAAGTAGAAAGATTGTATTGTCCTGGCGTGACGACGATGTGTTCACTTCCGACGCTAATTTTGTTGTTGTGCTGCGTAACATTGGGTATGAGGTACATGCTGTAGAATGCACGCAGAGCCACGGATTTAGGATAGACGATGTCGTCGTGCAGCGTGAGTTTCAAGATTGAAGATTCGCTCGTGAGATGGAACACGCCCATCCTAGTGATGCTGTTTGAGGTTCCACAATGCTTTCTGGAAATCCTCGATCGTAGGGTTATTTATTTTAGAGAGAAACGCGAGCACGGAGAGGCAGAGATGACCGCAGTTCACGTCTCCGAAATTTTGAATGCGTTCGTCGTTGTAGTATATGGAGGTTTTGTTCGTTTTCAGATAATGAATTAAATTTGTAGGTGGAACACCTCCGAAAGAATCGAAAACGAATGCTTTATCATTGTCATTTTTGTGGTAACATATCCAATGCGTGCCTGGATTTTCTTGACCGTCCAAGTTGACTACTCCGCATTCTCTTCTTTTGACGGTTGAAGGTAACGAGTCGGACATGAAAACTCCTCTGAAGTGTTTGATTTGTAACGGTTCGATCAGAGATTCAATGTCTCGGTTGGTGAGTGCTTCTGTTTCTTTTTTTTAAACTTTTTCATCACGCCCTTCCCCTTCTTCTCCATGGCCAGGTTGTGACGTTTCTGTTCTTCCAATTCCGCCTTGTTCTTCTTCGAGTCGATGACGGTTTTCGCGATGGCGGCGCTTCCGCCGGCCAAACTTCCCACGGCCCCCAATGCTGCCAGGATGGCCGGGATGCTGAATATGAAACCTCCGATCTTTTGCTGTTTCCGCGAACGTTGCAAGCGTCTCAATTGAGGTGTGCTGAGCAGCAATTTCATTCCGTGTCCTTTCGACAAGCAAGAACGTTTCTTCTCGCGTTGTTTCTTGGTGAGTAACCCATCGAGAGCACCTAGATTTTTTAGATTGGAGTATGGTATCTGGTACACGACACCCTTGGGCTTCATGTTGATGCTCTATGTGTTATTTTCACGGTATGTTATTTATATATATATTCTGAGATTTTTTCTTGTGTAGTTTTTACGGTATGTTATTTATATATTTTCAAGGCCTCGCTGTCGTTACACAAATTCTATTACGTGCTTCGTTTTCTTGCCAAGAAGTTCCTTTGTCCCCTTGTACACGATTCGAGTTTTGTTCTCGATTAAAATAGATAGCTTCTCGTCGGATAACATGTTAGCGTATCGATCTGGTAAAAATAGACTGTATTGTGCGTTGAGCAACAGGCGTACCTTGGGACCATACTGGGTAGAAACAATTGAACCGGAAGTTATCGTGTAAGGTTTGTCGACTTCCAATTCCTGAATTTTTACATACTCGACTGACAAATTTAGCATTTGTTTTAATGCTTGGAGATCACTTATTTTTTCGGTCGTCATATCAAAGAAAAATTTCAAAGTGTTAGAGAGAAATTTAATTGTTTTTCACGATGTGTGTTATTTATATATACCGAAGATTATTTTTTTTTCACGATGTGTGTTATTTATATATCAAGTTTTTTTTGACACGTATATATATTATTATTTTTTAACAGAGGAAGAAAGTTCGTGCTTCGGAAAACGCGAGGATGTGCGTAGTGATATCTTCCGTCTCCTGCATAGACTTGTACCAATCATCAGTATACTGTCTTCTTCCCTGCCTTGCCTCGTACAGTTCGTCCGACCTATCGTCCAATTTTTGCCCTGCAGCCAAAAGCAGAATGTTGAGATCACCGCACCTCAGGCCGCTGATCTCCCGAAGAAGGTCCTTGAGAACCATTTCACAAGGGATGCGAAATTCCGGCATTGTTCTTGCTATGTTTACAAGTTTATTAACATCTCCGTTAACTACCTTTTTGAATATTTTAGATAGTAGCTCGGGTGGCAAATTAGTTATGCAATCCATGTTGTTTTTTTACTGTATGTTATTTATATACCCCACCCCAATTTTTGTTTCGTGTTCATGGCGATGGTGGTGCCTAGTGCGGCGACCCGTTCACCCAACGATGCGTCTCTACTCACGAATCTTTCGAAAGCTGCGTGCTCTAACTTTCTGTCTGCTTCGTGACGTGCATCCAGATCCGTCTGCGTGGTGTTGTAGGCGATGTCGTGATCTTTGCATGCGGCGTCCAACGGATTCACACCCTTGTCTCCTCTCTCCAATCTTTTCTCGAGTTTGGTACCCGGTCCGCAGTACTGGTAGCCAGGTAGATGCATCTCGAAAGGTAACTTGTTGATGATGTCGTTCACGAGTCCCTTTCCTTCGGCCACGTTCCAGAATTTCGGAGGCAGCGTGTTGATGATTTTGATCAGGTAACCTATGCCCTTGTCGTCGTTCACGATGAAGTTGGAAAGTTTCGTGCTGATCATGTCCACGATGCCAACCTTCTCGTTGTAGAAATTACGGTTGCCTGCATTCTCTTCGCCGGCTATCACCAACAATCGGTCCACGAGTTTCCTAACGTCGTCCACCCAAACGAATTCTTTGGGTAACGTGTTGTAGCGTTTGACGCCGCTGCCCGTTTTGACCTGGTTCCAAATCGGTTTGATGAGATTCCTGTACTTCTCGCCGCTGCTCGATTTCACCCTATTCTGCGAGGCGTCGTTGTTCTGGTACAAGGCATCCGTCATGATCAGAATTTCCTTGTAACTCTGGTAATCTTCGTCGGTGTAATCTTTCGGCTGCTTTTTGGCGACGAGTTCCCACAGTCCCACCGTACCCGGATACCTGTTCCAACTATCCTTGTCGCCTAAATTGACTTTAATGTCGTTGCCTTCGAAGGTCACCTTCGATTTCCCAATCTTCCACACCACACCGCCGCCTTCGCTGGTTTCCATGCTGGGATACAATCCGAACACTTCATCCTTGTCGAATTTCCCCGTGCTCAGGTAGTCTCGTGCCAAAGGTCCCAACTCGATTTTATCCGAAGACGACGACGTGCTGCCTATGGCTCGACGTCGTGCCGGTGCATCCTTCAGTTCGAACGGCGTCGAAGGAATGCTCGAAATGGGTGTGGGTACGGCGTAACTTTTAGCTGCGAGCGGTACGAGTTCATTAATCAAATTTTTATTTTGTTCCGTGACACTTTTAATTTCTTTACCTAGACTGCTGATGGCATCGATCACAGGTTGATCCTGACGTTTCTTCTCTTCGTAGAATCCGCGATTCTCGGATTTCCAACCTTTGAAGCGTTTTGCGAGGTAATCGCGAAGCTTGAGATTTTCGTCTTCGATTTTCCGTTTCGTCATGACGTTATTTATATACGTCGTTTCTCACAACGTTGCAACGTTTAGAAAGTCGTTGATTTTGTTTCTGTATTTTCCATCGTTGGGTTTCCTCGTCATGTCGATCGTCGCGAATCCGAAATCGTCACCGTTCCAGCAAGTAGAGCAGCCTTCCGAAAATTGATTGTAGTTCATGTCTCCGCCTACGTAGTCATCGTACGCGTGCTTGAGGTTGGTGTGATCTTGACGAAACAAACATATGAAATTAGCGTTGTCGCGTACTAACTGTTTTGGAATTTTGGAAAACGTTTGAGCTAGGTAGAAGCAATCCATTCCTTTGTGACGACCTTGCGTGAAAAAGTTGCGAATTTCATTTTGATTTTCCAGGATGGCGTCGTCGAACACGACGACTGAATTTTCACGACAATCGTCGAGTGGTTTTATTTCCGAGGCGAACGTTGCAATGTCCAGACCATCGTACAGTTTCATCAGTTGCTGGTATTTGGATTGCTCCAAACTTTTCGAGAACACGTACAGGTGCCTGTTCTTCCAATCTAACCAATTCGGTGCGAGGAGAAAATTGTCCACGAGCAGTGTCGTTTTCCCACACCCCGAAGGACCTACGATCAGACAGCGGATGCTGTCGGGAAGCAACTTGCCGTTCTTTTTCTTCGTTTGACTTTCCGGATCCGGTAGACGCTTCACCACGTTCCACGTACTCACAAGATCACTTCGTTCGCGTCGATCCAACTCTTTTCTGGAAGTCCCAGCCATTTGACAAACAGTTTGTCACCTTTCCTACGCAATACTTTCTCGATGAGGTACGTGTCGGGGTGTTTCGTTTTAGAGAGTTCCTCTTCGTAAAATCTTCCTTTCAAAATCTCGCCGCTACTATCTTTTATTATATACGTGTGTCGGTTTCCGGGTAGAACTCGAACCACCGTAAAAAGTTCCGTACTCCAATTGTTTGTGAATCCCTTCTCGAAGGTGCGTTTGAATTTGCTGATCCTCACCTGGTCTCCAATTTTGTATTTAGCTTTTTTTGTCGTGGGTGTGTACTTTGGACAGTAAACGGTAGAAATTAAACGCTGCTCGTCGGACTTGGTAACGTCGGCTGGCTTCATGCCTATCGTTCTGTGTACTGTATCATTATAGGTGTCGACGAGTTCCGGCAGGACGTCGACCCATTTGTAATTTCCCCGAAGCGTGAATCGTTTCCACATGTGTGTTTTCAAGGTTCGATTGAATCTTTCCACGATGCTGGCTTTGATGTGACTGAAGCTCGAATAATGTCGAATCTTGTGTTTTTGAATAAACTTTTGGAATACGGCGATGTAAAATTCTTTACCGTTGTCCGTTTGCAGAAACCGTGGTCGTCTGCCACCGCTTTCGCGAAAAATTAATTTGAATGCTTCCGTGACGCATGTTCCCGTTTTCGCCTTCAAAGGTAGAGCCCATGCGAATTTCGAAAACGTGTCTATGACAGTGAGAAGGTACTTGTTGCCCTTGTTCAATTTATGCACGTTTTTCAAATTGCCGCTACTCATCTCCACGAGGTCACTTTGCCAGAGGTCGTCGATGCCCTTGGTTACCACAGCCAAACGTTCGTAGTTACGGCGTGCAGGTTTATGCAATTCTTCGACGATGGCTTGCCTAGACATTTTTTTCTTAGAGATTACGTTTCAAGAGAAGCACCAGCGTGATGGGATTCAAAGAAGGTGGCACTTCGCTCGTGTTTTGAATGATCAGCTTATCGCCGGCACTCACGTCGAAAACGGTGAGATCTTCGTCTTCGTGTATTTCATATATGTTGCGCGTTTCGTTCCAACGTGCCAGAGGAATGTTTCCTGCTTTCTGGACACCACGATTCGATATCAAAGTCATGGTGGGAACGCTAGCTTTTCTGCCGTGAGACCAGTACGAAAATTCGTTTATCTGAATCGTGCCATCGAGGAGAAACTTGTAGTACGGATGATAAGGATGCAACATGTACAGTTTGTTACCTTCGACGAACGTGGAGATTCTCTGTTGATTGGGTACGCTGTTGATTTCGATGGCTTGCAGAGAATGCAGTTTAGCGAATTTAGTATCGATGCTAACGAGGTTGCTGTGAAGCTGACCCAGTGTGTTTTGTACGGGCACCAAATGCTCGACTATGGTATCTGTTACGGTAGAAAATGACGGTTTGATTTTCACTTCCACGTTCAACTGCTTGTAGCTTTCGTTGAGTTCTTGCAACTTGGCACCGAAAGAGGCCAGCGTCGATTCCTGCGTGGATTCCAGCACTCCAACTTGATCTCTGATGTTGACGACGATGTTCTGAAGGTTCTCGACTTGATTCAATTTCGAGCTCTTCTCGGTAAGATCGTTCACGATGCTTCGCATCTCTGTAAACTGCGTGTGAAGGTCGGCGACGCTCTGCGAAGTGGGCAGCGTCGACACCAGCGAAGCAAGTTCGTCTCGAATCTGTTCCGCGTTCGCCGTTTCCGTTTCCACTCGTTTCAGCATTCGAGATATGTTTCTTTTCAAAGCGTGCAATTCTTTGGAGGTGGGGAGATTGGCCACTTTACTCTCGAGATCGCTCAACGAACTTTTGATGTCGCTCGAATCGGATAGTGCCGTCACCGCCGTTTTCAATTTTTCCAAATCTTCGCTCGAAGGCACGCTCGTCCGTAACGATTCCAAGTCACCCTGTATGTTGTCGAGTACGTGATGAAAATGAGCGAGATTCGTTTCGACGTTCAAATTTTCTAAATATTCGATTTTCCGCTGAACCGTGCTCAACGTGTCCTGAATACTCGTCAACGCTCTCGCTTCAGCGTGAATATTTTTAATTTCTTCGTTGATCAATTCCAGAGACGCCTGAAGCGTAGCGATGGTGGTTTGAATGTGTTCGAAATCTTGATAGGCCTCCAATTGAATTTTTATGTTCGCGACGCTTTTACCGATGACCTGCAGTTCGTCCGACGATGGTAGGTTCGTCATTGTATCTTCCAAAGTCTGTAACTTGGATTTAATTTCTTCCAAAGTGGCGGTGAATTCTTCTTGTAATTTGGAAACGACGACGTGCAAGCGTTCTACATCAATATCGTTCACCACGGTTTGAAGTTCGGAGAAATTCTTTTCGATTGCGGAAGTTCGTTCTTCGATTTCGAGTTTCAATTTTTCCAAATCTTCATTTTTCGATTGAAATTGCTGTAATTTGGCCAAATCATTTTGAAGCGAATCCACGCTCAACTGTATATTTTGAACGCTGTCGTAAGAAGGTACGTCGACATAATTTTTTATCAGCGTTTTCAGTTCGGAATCGATTTTCAGAATGGGGTCGAGACATTGCGTTTGGAGCGTAGCGATTTCCGACTCTAAACTTTTGTTTAAGGTTTCCTGCAAAGCAATCAAATCGGTCCTCAACTTCTTAACTCGAATGTCCAACATGAGAATCTCTTCTGCGTGGTCTACACGCTTGGTGTTGCCGAAAATGTCGTTAGGCATTTTTGGTTAACGGTTATTTATAATAGGATAGACGATTCGTAATTCTACGAAGAGAGGAATAAGTTTATCGTAATCTCCGAGGAGTTCCACGTAAAGATAATCTCCTGCAGACACATCGTACGTAATGTTAGAAAGCATCTTGTCGTGCTTGATTCGAAAAATGTTCTTGCCGGTAGAAATTTTGATTTCGCCTGCGTTTTCCGGATTCACGGTGATTTGAAGTTTCCCGTCGATCGGAATTTCGTAGAAATGTAAATTGTTATTAAAAACATAAAACATCTTGCCCACGTCCTCATCCAATTTCGTCCAAATGCTGTTGAGGTGAATGATCAACAGACCGTTGAGTTTAGTTAATACGGAAGGTAGAAATTCATGATCTGTCGTCGTGCGGTGTACAGTCTCCATTGTTTGCTTTCGGAAACCAAAAAGATTCATGTTGGTTATTTAAGAAAAAATTGAGAACGTATCTAATATAAATAACACCACAAAAAAAATGTGTGCAATTTAGTAACCATCTTTTTTTCTTAGCAAAAGAATGGAGAAGAAGGAAGCGAAACGTGCATGCGACCAATGTGGGAAATATATATCCATTTCTAACTTGAGAAGACATCGGAAGAATGTGCATGGTAAAGGATCGAGTAAGAGAGAGCTCGATGTTGACGATCAAGCGCCACGAAAAAAGCAGAAGAGTGCCGGCGAAAATATTAGAAATATTTTAACCGAGGAGACTTTCCGATCTGAAGAAACATCTGATCTAAACAACTTTTTTCGCTCGGTCAAAAGCAAGTTAATTTCGTCTATCACCGAAGCTTTGTTGCAATGCTCGTTGAAAATCCACCTCATCGTTTCCGTCATTTACGAAAACGTAAAAAAAGAGCGAGAAACTTTCCATCATTACACTGGTGTAAAAAGCCTCCACGCCGCCGACGTCGATGAGGTGGATGCCATTTGCAACCAGATGTTTGACGCTTTGTTGAACAAGCACGAGACTTTCGAACAACGTGGATCGGGTTGGACACTTTGCGATTCGCCTCACACTTTAACTTTGAAGGTGGCACGATACAACCCGGTGGGGGCATCCAGCTACATCGAATTGCCCCCGGAAATAGCCAGTAAGAAAGCCATCATCAACATTCAAAATGAGGATAACAGATGCTTTTTGTGGTGCATCATTGCCGATCATCACCCAGCCGATAATGACAAACATCGTTTATACCACTACAACAAGCCAGAATATCTCTCAGAATTTGAAAAACCTATGGCTGGCATTAATTACCCCGTAAATCTACGAGACATTAGTAAATTTGAGGCACAGTACAAGACAGATAAAAACGAAAATATAGCAGTACACATCTTCGGATTAGACAAAAACAACACCATCTACGTTCTCAGACACAGCAACATTAAAAGTAATCGTGTCATCAGATTACTCCTGATCGAAGATGATGATAATTATCATTACTGTCTAATTCAGAATCTTCCAAAATTAACAAGAAGTCAAATTACCACAGATCACCATAAAATTGGAGTATGCGACAGATGCCTGAGTATATTCTACGGTCAAGGAAAAAAGAATGCTGATGAAGAACTCCGAGATCATCATGAAATGTGTAGTAAACATTCGGCTACGACTATCAAAATGCCTTCTCGAGACATGACATTTTCCAACTACACCGCATTACTCTGGCATCCCGTGGTGATATGCGCCGACTTTGAAAGTTTCCAACTTCCACTCGCCACATGCGAACCGAATCCCAGCGTATCGAGCACCACCGAAATTCTACATCACGAAGCCTGCGCTTTTGGATTGATGGTCAACAACACAGGCGATGTTATTTTACATCGTGGCAATGATGCTCCACAAATATTCCTTCAAACCTTGAAGCAGATGGCCATACAATTCGCTCCTCCACTAAGAGAAGACAAAGCAATGGAGCCTCTTACCCAGGAAGAGAAGAAAGCATACGACCTTGCCTCTCAGTGTGATGTGTGCGAAAGTAACTTCACCCTCGAAAATGTCAAAGTTCGCCACCACAATCATCACACGGAAAAATATATGGCCCCCCTGTGTAACAACTGTAATCTACAAATCAAAAAACCGAATTTTATTCCAGTATTCATTCACAATTTGGAGGGCTACGACGCCAAAATCTTCATAAAGGAGATGGGATGCGACGCTCAACCCATTAGCGTCATAGCTCGCACCAACGAGAAATTCATTTCATTCAGCAAGAAGGTGGACGTTGGAAATGGCAATCGCGTAGAAATTCGCTTCTTGGACTCCTACAACTTTCTGTCTTTGAGTTTGGCGACACTCGCGTCTCAACTCACCGACGATGATTTGATCGCCACCAGGAAATGTTTCGGCAACCAACATTTAGCACTGTTGAGACGCAAGGGTGTTTACCCGTACGAATACATGACGGATGCTTCCAAATTCTCAGAAACATCATTACCACCAAGAGAAGCATTCTACAGTCGTCTTAGCGACACCTGTTGCAGCGAAGAGGACTACCATCATGCTCACCTCGTGTGGTCTACATTCTCTTGTCAAACCATGGGTGACTATCACGATCTGTATCTGAAGCTGGATGTTACGCTATTGAGCGACCGTTTTCATCTCCATCGCTCGAGAGGAATGGCAGCATATGGTTTGGACCCCGCTTTCAGCTACACCACACCGGGTTATTCTTGGCAGGCGATGTTAAAATCCACGAAGGTGAAGATAGAACTCATCAAAAACGTCAATCAACTTTTGTTTGTCGAAGAGGCAAAACGTGGTGGAATCGTCCAGTGTCCCCTTCGATACGTCAAGGCCAACAATCCATATGTTGCCGATTTCGATGCAGGGAAACCGACAAACTTCTTGGCATACTGGGACATGAACAATCTGTATGGTTATGCCATGTCCGAGACTCTGCCTATCGGAGAATACGAGTGGATGAGCGAGCAGGAACTTCAAGATTGTTTGGAATGGAGTGAAGATCATAAAAATGGATGTTTCCTGAAAGTAGATTTGGAATATCCTGCATCGCTTCATCGAGAACACCATGGATTTGCGATGGCACCTGTGATGGAATCGACTCCGGAGAAGAAGCTGATGCTCACCTTCAAGAGCAAAGAGAATTACGTGGTGCATTATCGCCTCCTACAATTCTACCTCCAGCATGGATTGGTTTTGAAGCGCGTGCACTCGGGATTGAAGTTTAGACAGACCAGGTGGCTAGCACCCTATATCGACGGCAACACTCAACGTCGAGCATCAGCTTCTTCTTCCGCAGACAAAGACCTATACAAGTTGATGAATAACAGCATCTACGGCAAGAGCATGGAAGATGCGAGGAAAAGAAGAAATATCAACTTGGTCTCCGACCCGAAGAAAATAAACAAGCTCGTCGCTCAGCCCACGTACAAGAACTTCACGATACTGAGCGACACGTTGGTATTGATCGAACGTGCTCTCCGCCACATAACATTCGACAAACCAATCGCCGTGGGAGTCGCAATCCTCGAGTTGTCAAAGCTGGCTATGTACAAGTTTCACTACGACATCATGAAACCGCGCTATGGAGAGGCAATCGAGGTGGCGTACACCGACACGGACAGCTTCGTGTACAACATCCACACCAATGATCTATACGAAGATCTAAAAAGCATAAGCCACCATTTCGACTTCTCGAACTATCCAAAAGATCACGCGCTCTTCGACGACAGCCAGAAAATGACGATCGGGAAGATGAAGGATGAAGTCAACGGCCGCATCATCACAGAGTTTGCGGGTCTTCGAGCGAAAATGTATGCCGTGAAAATCCAGGACGAGACCGAAATAAAAAAAAGCAAAAGGGGTGGGGCGTTCGAGCACAAACAAACTGACCGTAGAAGATTACAAGTCGTGCTTGTTCGACAAAAAAATCAAACGCATGACCGAACATCGGATCACGAGCACCATCGACCAGTTGCATACATCCACGATCAACAAAGTGGCGCTTGATCCCCACGACACCAAATTGAGGCTACTCGACTGCAACATCCACACCCGAGAATGGGGATGTCATGACGAGGAAGAAACCTGCTCGCACCATTAGACTTCTGCATCAAAAAAGTACGTATTATTTCTTGCACCACTTTTTTTAAAAAAAAACAATCATTCAGACTAATTTTTGCATTCACACTTTTTTTTATATTTTTCTATCATTTTTTTTAAAGAAAAATAATCATTCACACTTTTTTTTATATTTTTCTATCGTTTTTTTTTAAAAAAAACAATCATTCACACTAATTTTTGCATTTACATTTTTTTTATATTTTTCTATCATATTATGTACACTATTTTGAGGATATTTTATTTTCTTTCAGATGCAGCACCCTACGGAAACTTTTTTACTTCTTACACTTTCTATTCTTAACCAAAATATTTTTCTTCTCTTCAATCATAAAACACACACATTACACACGGAGGTCCTCTGTAGGGAGTTATGGGGGGGGGGTTAAAAAAGAACCCATGAAACTCTACAAAGGCATGGCTTTGTTAGCCGCGGCCATTAGAACTGCGTTGGGCACCACGCACCCTCGCGAGGTTATAGGGGGCCAGGTATCCTAAAAGACAACATTTATTATTTTGTTTGTTTGTTTGCGTCACAATACAGGCGCGCGCGCGCGTGTGTATAACACATCGTGTTTCCCCCGAGAGAGAGGTTTACAAAAATCACGATATACGGAGTTGGAAAATTACGATATGGCGCATTCGCTCGTTACTGTTGCCAGCCATAAATCTCTCTCTCTCTCTCTCTCTCTCTTCATCTTACACCAACGTTGGCATCTCTATTTTTTTAGTTGCAAGTAAATTGCCAACACACTCTAGTTAATAATGCTACATATTATACGCACACACGCACACACATACTATATTACCATCCACCCATCTCTCTCTCTCTTTTACGGCAGTGCCGGCTCTCCTTGTTTAGTATATGTAGGTTGGCAACGCTGATCTTTACTTGAGGGCGGTCAACCGGGTTGATTGCACAAGCAAAATTGCCACCTCCTTGCTTTAGGTTAGGTTAGACCAAAAAAACCTTGGTGATTTTTTTTTTCGAGTGAGGAGTTGGCAACGCTTATCTCCACTTGAGGGCGGTCGACCGGGTTGATTGCACAAGCAAAGTTGCCAGCTCCTTGCTTTAGGTTAGGTTAGAGCAAAAAAGGCTGTGGGTAAGCTGTCGGTTGTTTAACTCTTCCCTTTCTCTTTTTTTTTTCTTGTAAAAGGCTATGGCAAAAGTACCAGTGGGTTGGCAACCTTGCTTTATGCACTGTAAGGCAAGCCTCAAGCAAAATTGCCACCTCCTTGCTTTAGGTTACGTTAGACCAAGAAAAAAAACCTTGGTGATTTTTTTCGAGTGAGGAGTTGGCAACACTGCGAGAAAATACCTCAAGCAAGGTTGCCACCTCCTTGCTTTAGGTTAGGTTATACCCAAAAACAAAAACCCTGGTGATTTTTTCGAGTGAGGAGTTGGTAACACTGCGAGAAAATGGAGCTCATGCCTTACAAGAGCAAACCATTAAGGCGAGCTCCACCGAGCTCCACTTTCGGGCGTTGAATTCTCTATTTGGGTCTACTGATCTTGAAGAGTCCGCAGGTACCGATTCACTTTCACGGTTACCAGTGCGTGCAGAAGATGGCGTCGGGAAGTCACATGGAATTCGACGTGACGACGCAGTTCAACAACATACAGTTCGACATGCCAGATTTCGTCGTGGTGCTCTTTCAGACCGGACGCGATAACAATCAGGAAAAAGATTCCAGTAAATTCGACGACTGCAAGATCAAGAACGTTTATCTCAAGAACGGCAGGAACGAAGTGTTCCCGCGCGAAAATTACAACCTCGACATGACCAAAGACGATTACCTAAAACTTTACGAAGCATTCTCGGCTTACAAACGCGTGACCGAGGGAAGCGTGGACATGTACTACACGCCCAGCGAATTCAAAACACGCAGGCTGATGTTCGTCATCAACACATCTAAGAGAAAGCAGGTGGTGGTCAACGATCGCACCAACATCAAGGTCGTGTGCGAGTTCCACGTTGCCTTGCCTGCCGATACTCTATGTAGCGTCATCCTGATTGCAGAGAAGTCTTTCGCGTACGACGTGAAGAACGAGAGGGTCACAGAGCAGTTTTAAAATATATTGCCTTCGTCGAGCAAGAATGGCTTTTTCTACAATCCCACAATTACAAATTTTTTTTAATCTAAAACATACGCCAAAAGCACTCCAATAGGTTTTTTGCAGAGTTTTTAGGATCAAATCGAATTTCTTAAACAAATTTGAGGGGGCGGCGCGCTTTGCTTGTACTCTCTCTTCCAAGCTCTATCCTATATTTTTTGTTCACTGAACAATGTGTGCCCTTCACACGAGGCACAGTCGCTACAATATCATTTTTTTTTTTTTGCATCATGAGGAGAAAAAAACATCGTAGCATTGGAGGGCCCAAAAAACATCGTAGGAGAGAGAGGTGTCCCGTTTAGGTCGTAGCAAGGGGGGGGGGCACACACATTGTAGAAGATCACACATGAGAGTTTAAAAAAAAACAACACATCGTGGCAGATTACGCTGAGAGTACAAGGTCGTGTTAGATTACACTAAGGGACCTTACAGTAAGAGGAGACAGCCTCCTTATAGGAAAATGTCGTAAGTCATTTCAAAAATGTAGGTCAAAAGGCGAGGTAGCATAAGAGCAAAATTTTGCAGGAGGTAAAAAATAGCTTAAAAATTGATGCCAGAGCTTTTCTTCTGTCCATTTTTCTCTTATTGTAGGTTAGTTTAGTCCGTAAAACGGATTACGCTGAGAGCAGAAGCCTAAATATTAGCAGGTCGTGGTAGATTACACTAAGGAACCTTACAGTAAGAGGAGACAGCCTCCTTATAGGAAAATATCGTAAGTCATTTCAAAAGTAGGTCAAAGGGCGAGTTAGCATAAGAGCAAAATTTGCAGGAGGTAAAAAATAGCTTAAAAAGTGATGCCAGAGCTTTTTCTGTCCATTTTTCTCTCATTGTAGGTTAGTTTAGTGCGTAAAACGTCGTAAAATAAAAAGTAGGTCAAAGGGTACGTCCAGAACGTTGGGTTCCACCTACTACCTAAGTAGGTCAGTAGAGGCTCTCGTGTAGTTTAGCACGAATAAAATGGATAGGTTAAGTTATATCACGTAAGATCGTGATATACTTACCAAGTGCGAGGTGGGAAAAAAATAATGCAGTGAAAATTTGTACTAAAACATCGCTGAACGCTAAAACGTTGACAAAAAATTGTCAAAATATGTCAAAAAGTGATATTCAAGTGATAAAAAAAGAGGATACCTACAAAGTGCTACTTTGAAACAATAAGTTTACACTACTTGTGGTTTAAAGTTTGATTGCTGTAAGTGTGTTTTTAAAAATATACCTTACATATAGGTGAATAGGAAGTTTTCATTTTCACGCATTGTGATCGCAGGAGTCTTTTGTCACGACATGAGGAGCAAAGGGAAAGATTCCACGTTAGACTGAAAGGTACGTAACAATCCCACTCATTCTCGTAACATTGAAAACGATTAGTTACCTTTTAACTTTTCCAATGTGTGTCAAATTTTCTTTAATTTGTTTCACTTACACACGTATTATAATTCGCCTTTGAGATTAACCTAAAACATGAGAAAATCAACCGTTCATGACCAAAAAGTTCAAAAATCAAATTATGATACGCCTATTATTATGTTCAATAATGATTATTTGAATCTGACTACTTGTTTATGCACAGAAAAGCTAATCCGGACTAGACCTATAGTGTGCAATGAGCCTTCACCGGGTATCGAATCCGGGACCCCTTGATAACAAGGCGACAACGTTCTAATCACTACACCATCGGGAAGCTCCCAATAATAATGAAGATGATGAGAATGACGATGAAAAAATTATACTGACCAAATTAATAACAATAGCAATTTGGGTTAACTGAAGGATGTTTCTTTACTCATATAAATTGCTTCTCCTTCCACAGAAATCATTCAACGTCTGTGGTTGCCCCTCATTAGTCTAGAATTTCCCTTTCTCTTCCGCTGAATCCGGCTTTTATTATTATTATTATTATCTATTACATGGAAAACGAAACACAGCCATCGATACATCATTGTACACCTATTGATAAGCACCAGCAAGTACTCGCATTATGCCAAGTTCTGGATTTGTATTTATCTTATTTTACAGTTATTTTCTGCCAGTTTGTATAATCGCGACGATGCTGATGAGTTGTTATTAGATGAAATTATAGAAGGGACTTGTGCGGTGCTGAAATCAAAAGCCAGACACCCAACGTGCTCGATCACTGAGGCGGTGTGCAGTTCTGGAGTAAGTTGATGGTATTCTTGTATGTTCAATTCTCCTTCCTTATTGATCATTATATGAATGGTAGAGAAGGTTTACAATGTTACAATACAATAATGCTGATAATGAATAAATAACCAACGCAGTTTGTTTATATATGTATTCCTTAATTTTGGTAAAGAATATGAAATGAGCAAATTTTGAGTAATAGCAATGAGACTGTGGCTGAATGGGCAATTTACAAAGTTTTCATAGTGAAACTAATGATGAGCATGCAAGTCTGCCATTGTAGAATTAAATTTCTGCATCTGGGTAAAGTATATCATGTTTTACAGTAAATGTACTTTCGTAGATAACGATAATTCAACACTACAATTACATAATATCAAAAGCGTAATCCCGGTAAGGAATACCCATGTCTTCGGCACTGGCGTATTCAGGAATTTCTTAAGGAAGGTATGGCTGAAAGGTATAGGCTATGACTTTTAGCTATTATACTCGATGAGCATCACAATTTTCAATTGTCCCGCATCCCCGCACCCCCAATTAAAAATTACTTTCCGAATTTCTATGAGAAATATGGTTTGCTAACTGTATATCAACTACTGGTAATTTTATCTCAAAGCGATGAACTGGGTAATTTATACTATTTCACACGTTATTCACGGTCTAGATATGTTCAGTCAGAATTATAGGCAAGATTTCAATTTTTAGTGCTCAACAATCCGTCTCCAACGAATTAGTATACCCTAAAAACCTGTAATAATATTTTGAAAGGAAACAAGAAAAGTTTAAAATAATACCTCTCTTTGTATTGAACTTATTGTTTTAAAGCGTACAATAGGAGAATGTTTTCAAATCAAGCTAACTTACGTTCCAGGTACGGACTTGCATCCGGATTTATATGCGTGTAAACTTCTGCTGGCGGACCGATTGTTCAGCAAGGCTCGTTAGAAAGTTATTTTCTGTCTCTTGGGCTTGAGAGGAAACATGTTCTGCTTTCGTAAGGAACATTTCTTAATATATTTTTCTTCGTTTCTTTTGTAGTGTATTACTTAGGTTTCTGACCTTAGAATGGTTATTAAATATGAATGTTTCCTTACTATTGCTTCTGTGTTTTGAATCATCTCATGTCTCTCGATTTCATTTAATAAATTAAGTAGTTGTGGATGAAAATGGGATGCAACTTATCACAACTGAAGAACTGGGCAAATGGAAGCAAATGAAGGGTGAAGGAGAATAAACAACAGAGTTTTTTCTACATTTTTTAAAAATGTATTATTTTAAATTATATAGATTCAAATCTTTGATAATAATACTAATTTCAAAGCAGCACTTTAAAATAAGAGACGTTGGAGTATTTTCAATCACATCTGGTGTCGGCAAGAGAGAAAAATTAGAGAAGAGGCAGAAAGGGGCGGGAATATTTTCTACGTGGCACAAGATCGTGTATCTCTCTATTATCTTTTAGTATAGAACTGTGAAATACGTGTTGTTTGCGGCAGAAGTGAGACGAAGGTATCAATATGGTAAGTTATGCTTCAGTTCTCTTCTAAAATTATATTGTATTTTATATGTTAGCTTTTAGTACAGTTAGGTTTCTAAAAGAACCAGAAATTTGCGAGATGAAGGACAAACAGAATGATTTTTAAGTTGTTGACATTAAAGAGTGGGGGGAGGGGGGTCCTTAGGTTCTCTGAGGCAAAAACTCGCTAGTTATGCTACTGGATAAATAGAGTACAGTATGACTTTCTGAAGATTTATGAAATAAATGTGGACGTGGGTGTTCCTTTGCCTGTGGTCCTTTTTATTTCATCTATTGGCCATTCATCCTCATGGTCGTAATTAGCCGCGAATTGTAGAAAGCAAAGCAAGATAACGAAAGTATAGATATAAACGAATAGTGACTAGGGTGAGTATATTTATGCAAGTACTATGTTTTCTTCCTCGTTAAATTTGTAAGCCATAAGCACATATTGTTTCAGAGTGTTGGACTATTCCAACGAAATTATCTGCATGCTGCTAGTGACGTATTTATAATTTTATTTCTGTGGAAAAGTTATTTTTACTAGTAAAATATGTGTCTCAAGATTACACACTACATGATTGCATTGCACTTGTAACATTCATAATATATACGTACATGCTACTTTACCAAATGAGAAGCTATAAGCCATCACTTAGCCATAACAATAATATTATTTTTAGTTCTAGGACACTTTGTGGTGCCATTAGCCGATGGCCACCATAAATAAATATTGTATTTAAAGTGATGAGTACATACAATATAGCTCTTAGGAGTCGTAACGGCATATAGAAGGAATAGTCTTACACAACTATTGAGTCAAGTATACTTTGTGTAGTTTTATTGTCTTACTTCATCTACTATATATGAGGGTGATAGAGTGCTAAAATATTACAGTTTTCAACCTGATATATCCAAGAAATTGGTTGTCTTGGATTTTAGATGGACTGTTTGTTAGGGTGGTTCATTTCTTATGGGTTAAAAGAGACTCCCTGGTACTTGACGTTCTCCACAAGAATCTAAACTTACAGCACATCACTCTGGAGCACATCGAAAGATCTCACCGCCTTGGCCCTCAAAGAAGAACCGCCGCCGATGCCGTCCGTGAAGGAAGGAGGCCCATCATCTTTCGTCTGACCAGCTACCGCACCAGGGACGAAGTTTGGAGGCGGAAGAAATCTCTGAAAGATACGAAGCTGCTCATCACCGAATCCCTGACGTCCGTGTGACAATATGTGTTGCGGAGGGCAAAAGACCGCCACGGCCAACGGAACGTGTGGACCCAAGATGGAAGAATTATCATACTCTTACCGACTGGCCGGAAAGTATCCGTCACAACACTAGCGGCACTTGACAACATGAAATAAATGCGGGAGGAAAAGTAAATTTGCAATAAGGAATCATTAGTGTATGTTTAAATAATGCAACTGTGTGTGTGTTGTGTGTTATGTGTTTTTATTGTGTACAAGCGCTTGAAACTATTTTATCTTTGCGTATCAATTTTTCATCCTTGTGCATACGTTCCGTCCATGTGAGTGTCTTTAAATTTAAATCTAATGGAAGTGTATTATTATTTCTGTGTTCACTGCACCTGCCTTTCATCAACGCTACTTTTATGGTAAGTCAAATCTTTTTTAAACTAATTATATATGTAATCTCTTTTAAAATGTGTGCTTTCCATCCATTTGTCGGCACTTCTAAAAACCGTAAGCAATATTATGGCGGATAGAGACGATCTGTGTAATGTAAATCCGGCAACGCCGACGTCGAACTTCTTCAACCAACTTTGCAACATTTGTATCTCTCCAACAAACAGCGACAATGGCCTTTCCTACTTAACTGCAGCGCTACAAACGGAAACGGTTTATCCATATTCTGGGCCGCAGCTGAATCTTGCACCCGGCAGCTTTAACGCAATTCATATCAACGCGCAAAGTATTCTCGCTCATTTCCTAGAAGTAGAAAATATAATTCATATAAACAAAGACGTACATGCCTTACTGGTCTCGGAAACATGGTTGAAGGAGAGTCTTTCGGACGATCTGGTGCATCTGCCGGGATTTCGTTTATTTAGGAAAGACAGAATCGGAAAGAGGGGAGGGGGAGTGGCAATTTATTTGCGCGAGGACGTCCCTGCCAAAATTATCTCAAAGTCGCCCGATGCCTATGACGGTTCATCGGAATATATAATCCTCCAAATCAGTATCTGTCAACAAAAACTCCTCCTGGCGGTAGTCTATCGTCCACCTTGCACTCGCCTTGATAACTTCGAGAACGACGTTGCAAACTTTCTACCAAAATATTCACACACGATCGTTCTGGGAGATATGAATACCGACCTATGTAGCAAAAAAGAAAAGGTTATAGAATTCCGTGACACGTTCTCTGCTTTAAATCTTTCCATATGCCATTTAAATCCAACCCACCACACGGCCACTTCCGACTCATGGCTTGACGTCATCTTGGTTTCTGACGAAAATCGTGTAACGCGCCATGGCCAAATACCAGTGCCTGGAATTTCGTACCACGATTTAATTTACGTGTCCTATTATCTTCGCGTTCCTAAATATAAAGCAAAACAAGTTCCATATAGAGACTTCAAAAACATTAATGAAGCCCGCCTAAATGAAGACGCTGCCCTTTTACCATGGCATTTAATCAGTACGTTACCTACAGTGGATGAGCAAGTTTCATTGTTAAATACCTTTATCCTCCAATTGTACGATAAACATGCTCCACTCAGGAAGAAGCGTGTTTCGCGTCCCGCTGCTCCCTGGCTGACGGACGAGTTGCATCGGCTTATGGAAATGCTTGACAAAGCGTACACCAAATATAGGAAGGGGATAAAGGTTGGTGATCATAACACATCCATCTTTAAATTACAGAATCCTGAGGAACCGTTGCACCCAGGAAGTACGAAAATCAAAGCGCCGATTCGCGTCTGAACTACTAACATACGAAAGCAAACCTGACGTCCTCTGGAAAAAATTGAAAATACTGGGAGTTGGGAAGCGGAGAAACCACGAATCCATTAATAAATTCCCACCGGAAGTATTGAACGATAACTTTTGTGATCTTCCGATCGTCGATGATAATGTGAAACACGAAACGATTCGTAACATTGAAACACACTCCACAACTGCTCCAAAATTTTGTTTTTCTTATTTTTCGCCAGAACAGGTCAGAAAATAGTTACAGAAGATAAAGTCATCGGCCGTAGGAGTAGATGAAATTTCTATCCTCATGATTAAAAAAAATCTCTACCACGTACTTGCTCCTATCACTCATATTTTTAATTTTTCTTTAATTACCGGCGCATTTCCCTCGTCTTGGAAACTCGCCCTGGTACGCCCTATACCTAAAACAAACAACATAATAAACGTCAACGATTACCGACAAATCAGCATCCTCCCAGCCTTGTCTAAAGCACTAGAGCATCTCGTCAGCGATCAAACCCGGGACTTTCTAACACGAAATAATTTAATAGATCCTCTTCAGTCTGGCTTTCGAAGCAACCACAGCACTTGCACGGCTCTTGTCAACGTAACCGATGACATGAGGCTAGCCATGGACAATAAACAACTTACGATTCTGGTACTTCTAGACTTTACAAAAGCTTTTCAGACAATTGATCATGAAATTCTACTCGCTAAATTATCATCGATATTCAATTTTTCCGACTCCGCGGTTAATTGGTTCTACTCCTATCTACAAGAACGTCAACAATGTGTCGTTGACCTATATGGAAAATCGTCGTGGAAAAACATTCCATGTGGTGTCCCTCAAGGCACTGCACTCGGCCCCCTCTTATTTGCTCTGTATATAAACGAGCTCCCGACGGTGCTTAACTGCTGTAAATACCATATCTATGCCGACGATTTTCAGTTATATTTCTCTTTCCCCCCGCAAGAAATACTGCATGCAATAGAAATTGTGAACAATGACCTTAAACAAATAAGTACTTGGTCTGCACACCATGGCTTACATCTAAACCCGACTACAACCCAGTGTATTCTTGTAGGTTCCCCTAGAATTTTGAGCAAAATAGATAAATCTAGCCTCCCTAGACTCAACGTAAATGATATTCATCTGTCCTTCTCCACTACTGTTAAGAATCTGGGTGTGATACTCAACCACCATCTCCTTGGGCAGAGCAAGTTAACTCTGTATCTAGAAGAGCTTTCGGTGCATTGCATTCACTCTATCGGCTCAAAAACTTCCTCCCTGAACGCATAAAAATTAAACTGGTCCAGTCTCTTGTATTTCTAATTGTTGACTATTGCGACATTGCTTTCTTGGATGTCAATCACGAGCAAGCTAAACGACTGCAGCGAATTCAAAATGCCTGCATTCGTTTCGTTTTCGATCTAAAATATTCAGAGCATTTGACATCGTACTTTGCGAAGGTCGAGTGGCTTAAATTAAGCGATAAACGTAATTTTCATAAGTTAATTTTACTGTACAAAATCCTCCAATTAAAAGACCCGCAATATCTCTATAACCGATTTCAACATCTTTCCGACTTTCACAGCCGCAACACCAGATCGCGCGAAAGGTCTCTGCTCTCCATTCCACTCCACAAATCCAACTTTTATGCAAATTCTTTTACTGTTAACTCAGCAGGCCTTTGGTACAAGTTGACACCTGAAATTCATGTCTCTTCCTCAATTATGACGTTCAAAAAATTGTTAAAGTTACACATATTATACAATGAAAATTAAATGTTTGATTTCCCTAATAATATGGCGGGTGCAGAGAATGATAGAAGGACGTAAGGCACAAAAATTATTTAGCGTAATAGTTAAGATGAATTATCGTCAAAGTATATCGTTTTGGACTGTGTTTTAAGTATGTGTAATATTGGACTGTGCTTAAGAAATTGTAGTGTTATGTATATGCTTGTAGCCTACGTGTGTAAGGGCAAAAATATGTATGTGTGTGTGTGAGTGTGTGTGCCCGTATCTATAGGTTAGATTACCTTTCTTATATGTAATTTTTCTTTGTATTTTTTATTTCTCTGTAATTTTTATATTTTTTCTTTATTTTTTCAATATTTTAATTATTTCATATTCAATTTTTTTGTAAACATGGTCAAGTGGAAGAAAAGGCTCCACAGCCTTAACTTCGCCATGTAAAACAAGACGAAATAAATAAATAAATAAAATAAATAAGTTTTAGCACATACGTTCCACAAGCTTGTTTTTGTTCCTTTATAAAAGAGAAGCGTGTATGCAAAAAAACTAGCCCATTCGAAGCATATTTAGAGGTCGCTAGGATTTGTAAGTAAAATAAAGTAAGAAATCACCACTCAATAATTTTAGCCAATATGAGAATATAACATAAAATAATGTTTGTCATTACCAAATATTTTTTTAAACGTTTTCAGAAATATTTAGGGAAGAACCGACACTTTCTATACCGGAATATTGTATTTATTTTTATGTTTTGTGATTTTTCATTTGAAGGAATATTGCTTAATTTTGATGTTGAAATTTTGACCAGACTATTCATTCATCGCCACTCAAAGTATATTGCTTTAAATCAATTATAGTTTTTCTTTGTTTTTCAGACAAGATATGACTTCCACTAATACTTCAAAATCCACAAGATCATCAACTCTAGTGTGGTTAATTGGAAAACCAACAGCAACACTTTCATGTACAAGACTACCATCAAAAGGGGACGTGCTCAGAGTGTTTCAATTTCACCATGTAGAGGAAAATCAAACTGTTAAGAAATGTATGAAGGCTGCAGCCGAATCCGTTTCGAAGATATGGGAAAGGGCAAGAATTTCTAGTCAAAGATTAGACTCAGTGGAGAGAAAACTTAGAAAACTTGTGGACGAATATTTGCTGTTAAAAAATAATAGGAAATCGATCTTGAAAGCTGTCGCATGAAAGAAGAAATATTTAAAGGAGACCTGGTAGAAATATTTGACATAGTTATTAAGGATGCATTGAAGATAATGAAGAATGAAGACGACAAAATATTTCTTCAAATACAGCGAGAAGACACAATGAGCTGCAGTATTGCAGGAGTAGACAAGTGCTTAACAGACAAAGAAATTCGGAAGCAGAAGAGAGAAAAAGAAGCTGAGGCTAGACGACGACGCAATGAGGAAGATACACATGCAGGTGAAGAAGTTGTAGCATCTGTTTCCGGAATAACAGATTCTTGTGAAGGAAACTCCAACTCTTCGTCAGATGATGAGTTTCAACTCACATCTACTTCGAGCAGCATTAAAAAGCCTAAGACGAGAACAAATGTCTTTACCAAGGATGTTGTGGCATCTATTGACCGTGCTAACCTTTCTGATCGGAATGCAATGTTTGTAATTGGGGCTGTAGCTCAGTCTGTAGGAAAGCCAGTAGCAGACATATCTTTATCTCGTAACACAATACATCGCAAAAGACAAACGATTCGTCAGTTTGTTGAAGAAACAGACAAGGCCTCATTCTCTCCCCAACACCCTCTTGTTTTACACTGGGATGGTAAATTGCTACCGAACATTGTTGGTGGAATGCAAAAAGTGGATCGAGTTGCTGTCCTTGTCACTGGTAACGGTTTAGAAAAACTATTGGCGGTTCCAGAGATTAAGAATGGTACAGGTGAACAACAGGCCACGCTTGCTTGAACGTTCTTCATGGGTGGGTGGGTGTTAAAGAACAAAGTGTGCTATGATACGACAGCATCTAACACGGGGTTAATTTTGGTTGTATGCTCTTTAATTGAAAAGGGTCTTGCTAAAGAGCTTGTTTGGATAGCTTGCCGGCACCATATTTTTGAAATCATGCTCTCTAGTGTTTTTAGAGAAGTGTTTGGATCAAGTGGGAGACCAGATGTGATTTCTTTTAAACGTTTCGAGAAACAATGGTCGGGTTTTTGATAAAAAAGAATTTTACTACAGAATGTGACAACTTGTTTAATACTGAGAACCTCCTTAAACTCCGTCATTAAATGCATAACTACTTGTACTACACCGATGCTATGAAAATGCAACAGCCTAGAGACGACTACCTCGAACTGCTAAGCCTGTGTCAGATATTTCTCGAAATGGCAGATACAACCGAAGTTAAGTTTCGTGCCTTAACTTCTTGCCTTCTTGCCTTAAAATTTACATGTTCCAGGAACAGTTCATTCTTACCACAGCAGAGAAGTATGCCTATTTGTAAGTCTCGTCTATGGTCGTTACTGGAACGAAGCTCCCATAGCTGCAAGAGCCCTTTTGAACGACGCCAATCTCCTTGAACAGATTAAAGATTACCCTAATCGTAAGATTTGAACTGCTGCATCAGCAGCATTTCGTAGCCACCTCTGGTATTTTTCTGAACATTTAGTTGCACTTTATTTTTTGATTTGCGACTTAGTGATAAGTGTAAAAGGGAAATGGTGAAAAATCTTCAGCGACCATCAAAAGTAAAAGCTTTTCGCAGACTTGGAAAAACTTTCAATCATCAGCATCTACTCCAGTCTTTTATTACAGAGCGCTCAACTGTTCTTCTCGATTTGTTACTCAATGATGGACGGGAAAAGGCAGCATCATTTTTAGTAAAGGATCCTACAGAGTGGCCTACAGATGCAGTTTATGTTGAAATGCAAGAATAGGTTCGTCAACTGAAGGTTGTTAAAGATTGCGCAGAGCGTGGAATTGCTCTAATTCAAAAATTCAACTCTAGTGTTACAAAAGATGTTAAACAAAAACAATATCTCCTCCGGCTGATTGATCTACAACAATTTCCTGATGCTTCGAAATCTAATGTGATGACAATGACTTCGGGAGATAAAAAAACCCACTGAATAATGCAGAATATAGACAATTTATACATTTTGATTTCTTTTATTCTCTTTCATACATTAACACCAAAAACAGCTCTTTTCTTACTTTTCACCTTACTCCTAACAGCGATCAATCCTAGCGACCACTAAATATTTTTCAATTTAGTAGAAATTTTACAGAGGGGTAACTTATGTGATTTCAAACAGGGGCAACCTTGTGGAGAACCAAAATTCCAAACTTAAAGAAATGGACCACCCTAGTACGAGTATGCATACGTAACCAACATCATTGTTCCGGAACTCCAAACCAGCAATGTCAATTGGAATATAATGAAGAATGAAAGAGGAAAGAAAAGAAAAACAGGGAAACCGAAATTCAACAGATATGACGTCCTGGTGTAAATTCCAGGTACTATGAGGTTCTTATCTAATTCTCCTCCGTTTTGCTGCTTCCCATCGTCCAAATAACATGGTGTAGGCTGATGGAGGTTTTACTTTAGGCGTCCTCCTTTATATAAGTACATACTTTGTATATTCATAATTTGCATCCAATCATCATTAATTCTCAAAGTCGCAATTAGCCAAAAGTTCCCAAATAATAAAGTAAAAGGCAATAACTTTGTTCCAAATAGTGTTAGTCTTTTTTGGTCGCTCATGCGTTTATTTTTATATTTATAGAGACATCCGAAAATGCAACAGACACAATCCCCGAGGAGTCATTTTTTCAATGCATTATTGCCTTGGCTGCTTTAGAGATCATAATATCCTCGATCAGCGTCATTCTCTTCATCGTAACATGCATCGGGTACATTGGCAAGCGTATTTGCGGAGGTAAGGTTGGAAAGACAACTGTTGTTGCAGGCCCGGTAAGTGTCACCATAAGTCTTTATTTAAGTGCTTAAGTTAATAAGAAATACTTTAGTTGTTTTCAAGCTAAAAAAAATACATGCAAGAATTTAGCAGAAAATATAATAATATATCAATAGGCTTTTGGTTGACTAAAAATGCTTATATCTTGAAACAGAAAAAACAAATTGAGAAGTGTGGGAGGAATTTTCTTCTCAAGCGAACAAGTTAAAGGAAGGAAGGAAAACAAAGAGTTAAGGTTTTCTTATGTAACTCGAGTATTGTGAGAGCATGAAAGTGCATCGCCGGAAGTGTTAAAATTTTCAAAGCCGAATATGAAAAGCTAATTTCAGAGCCGCGGTGGTCTAGTTGATGTCGACCTCCGTGGCGGAGTTGTGAGCGCAGTACGCTACGGCACCGGGGGTCCCGGGTTTAAATCCCGGGTGGGACATGGATGTTTGTGATTGTCTGTCCTGAATGAAATACTTAAGATTTGAGATTAATTGATGTCAAGTTTGTGTGAGGAAAGCTGCCTCTCAGGGCATTTCCTTAATAATAATAATGATAAAAAACCCTGTATGGTGTCTAACTGCCACGCGGGATACCCAGCTTCGATTCCCGGGGTGGATGATCTAAGGTCGAAATTTTTCCGGCCTTGTCACCGTATAAAGCGGCTCTGGAGCTCACCCAGGCACAAATCAATGGGTGCCTTGGGGCAACCCTGGGCTGGTAAGAAATCAAGGATTGACCCGCGCCTGTGACCTCTTCCTTTCTGTTGCATGTTAGTGTATTTTTTTTCGTCGAGGCTGCGTGATTCATACTTCGGCTATTAAGCAAAGCAGTAAGATCTCGCTTAGGTTATTTAAAGCCATATGGAGAAAGTCTCATCTCTGCGAGAACAACTACTATCTACTTATCTAGTCTTCCTATATTATTTCATCTTACGGCATGACTGCTAAAGTGTGTTTCCAAGGTAAGTTTAGTGCTTAGTAACATGAAAACGTGTAAAAGATACTTCTTTCTATTTTGACATAAAGCATCATTTCATCAGGTGTTGGAATATCCTACTCTTGAAGGACAAAATGTTTACTTTCCTTGGTACAAATCGATTGAAGTTTTAGCTGTGACTTGATCCGAAGTCCTGTGAATCTGTTCAACAGGAGCTCGTGTAAAATTATTTCAGATTAAGGATCCCAATCCCGAATCGATATCGTCGAGAATGAGAGAGAGATCTCAAATCAAGACGACAAGAAACTTAATGCCCGAGACTTGGGAATGATATTTGAATTATTTACCTAAACCAAATTTAACTTACTGTGCCACGTATTCAGATATACCAAGCTAATATCTACACCATTATTTGCATTTTGTTTATTTTAATCAAAAAGTTAATCCATTACGTGGCCATTTTGTACATGTGTGCGTGGTTTGAGACGTCAAACAGAAAAGCGTATTAAGAAAAGTTATTTGCATTCAAGTCCTTGTAGCGTTGCCGCCTTGTAATCAAGGGGTCCCGGGTTCGATACTCGGTGGAGGCACATAGTGGTTTGGATCCCACTTTAAACTGTAGGTCCAGTCTTGATTAGCCTTACTGAATTTTATCTTATATTTTATATTTCATCTTATTTGGTAGCTCTTTTCTACCAATTTTAGCCAATCGAGACAGTGAGGATCACTAATGATAAAACAACATTTTTTGAAGGAGCACCCGGAAAATTTGCGAGAGCATACGTCTTTAACTTAGCAGGCTAGGTCACCGAGGTGGCACTTTGAATTCATCATTATGGTAGACCGGTGGGGGGGGGGGGGAATCGGGTCACTTTTTAAAAACAGTTGTTTTTCTTGGTAAAAATGATATTTTCTTGAGGGAACTATATAGTCAATACAAAAGCAAACTTTCAAGCACCTAATCAAAGTCACACGGTTATTTTATTGTTTGCACATATATACTGCACATGCAAACTGCTTGCCTCTAAAGGCTTTAACTAAACTTCCGTGATACCACAATTTACATTCCTGCCATTGAATCCAGTCACTTGCCTTCTGACTCCTTTATCGATGTATGCCATTTTACAGAAGTTGCAAAGCGATTCTTCTTCTTCCACCTCCTCTTAGGTATTTTCTTCTGCTTTACTGGAATCGGTCTAGTTCTCCGTTCTCTTGTTTCCCTCATTTTGTAACGTATAATATAATTACTGGGGAAAATACAGCATTTTTGCACATTTTAGAATTCACAAATTATATATTTCACATTTTTAAACATAACTATTTTCTCATGTTATCAACATTACAAGTAGGGGCACTGTACCTATATTAATTAGAACAATAAGGGGTTGAAGTTAATGCAAAAACAGTCCAGATATTAATAAAGACATTCGCTACGAGACTCGGCGACAAGCGGCCCGGCATCAGATCTTGTCTTTCCCGGTGAACGGGTCCGCGACAGTCGGTAGAGTCGGCTATTCAAATTACAGTTTACATATTGTGTACTAACTTTGACTACAGAAGGTGATGAAAATGATGTCCCTCTGCTGCAACACATTCCTGGCATCTCCGAAAAAAAAATGGCATTTACACGTGCAAGTTAGTCTACTGTAATTCTCGTACAATACTCTCTTTTAACTCACGGATGGTGTGTGAATTGTCTATGTATACTTTATTTTTTAGATTTCTCATTTTTATTTCGAGGTTTAATATACTGGTCCTATGTGGAACGGAACGGAAATTTCGTCGCACTTCTCCACAATTCCTCTTTCCGAAGTAACACTCGACAAGATAAATCCTTTGTTGTAATGTAAACTTTTGTGGTGCCATATTAAGCCACAATCTTCAACATACGGACACGACACAACACAACTTCCGAGGGAGGATTATTCTGGCGTCAGTCTGCAACGTCAACAGAATGGGAAAAAGAGCGAAGGTAGGGAGAGCGAAAAAACAGACTGTAGCGTGCGACTGTCGCGGACCCGTTCGCCGGGAGAGACAAGCTCTGATACCGGGCCGCTTTCAGCCGAGTCTCGTAGCGAATGTCAGGGAATGCTCTGTACAATATTTTCATTGAAAATAATATTTCGTGTTAAAAATGGACTGGCAAGAAATCTTAAAACACTTGCATGACCACCGACTCTCTTGCCATGGGTCAGAACTAACATATTTTACAATTCTCGTGGGCAAGTGATATAATAGAACGAAAAATTTGAATTTTATTAATTCTGAAGTGAAATATGAACTAACCAATTTACCCCGCTAAACATAACCATTCTCCAGCGGCTCCGGAGCCCACCCAGCGTCGTACAAAGTGGGTACCTGGAGGAAACTCTGGGGGGTAAAGTCGATCAGGGGCGTGGTGCTGGATTACATGACCCACACCTTCGGCCGTGATCACGAAAGTATGGCCCCTAACTCCACACCCCCTATACACCCCTTCATGGCGTGGTGCAAAGCATAGGGGACCACTTTTCTTTTTAAAAGAGACAGGAACTGCTCTAAATTACATTGTTCAACAAATGCAATCAGTACATAAAAATACCGTGCAAGAGAAACAGGTCTTTACAAAAATCCATTTTACTTTAAATATTACTGTAGCAAATGCCTCAAAAAAACTTAAATTTGAAAATATAGCACTTATTGACTGGTTTTTCACAAGCTGTTAGAGAATGTCACCAACAAAGAAGTCAGACCAGCCTCAATTGACGCTTTTCCTGGGCTCGTAGCATGAAGTGTTCATTTCTTACTGCATGTGGCAGCATAATGTTGAAACTGGAATGAATTATTTATTTTGTCTGTCAGTTATAAGCGGGTAAACTCAAACGACTGGAATTCCCTCGTGTCTCGATTTCCCCCGGTCTACCCTAACGTATTTTTTGGGACAGAGAGTGTAACATAAACTGTCGCGTATTCTTAATGGGCGAATTTATCACAAGGTTACTATGGAAAAAAATCTGAGACTACATTTGTAGAACAATTAGCTTCTTAGATTCGGAATGTATGTGTGTAAAAATAAAAAAGACCAACTGTTTTGACACGCATTAAATCCGAGATTACTCAAATCATACAATTTAAATACTTCAATATCATTGAAAAATTATTCCCTGATGTTTACAATTATGCTACAATCTGCGAATGTACGTTTATATGAAAAAATGCAAATACAATGTTTTGTAGAAATGTCTGTCACGTAAAAATTTAACATGTAGCAGAAATTGTGATTGAATATGACTTAAACTTGCAACTTTCGTAGGTGTCTTCCATAAATGTTAATGAGCACAAGGAACATCTTAAACTTTAAAAATTTGAGTAGCATATCATTTTATCAAGCAGTCCTTTCACTTCGCTTTCCTCTCCGATATTACAGTTCTCCTCTCTCGTGCTTATTATTTTACCCACAGCTATGACTCATTGAATCAGCAAAGAGTTTCCTCCATTGTCACCACGTGCGTAAACAGCACATACACATTTTGATCACGTTTACGTTACAGACAAATATATATTTATACTTTCTTTCGTATGCATGGGCTTAATTTTAAATAGATCAGTCGGTTATGTGCCATTTTGCAATTTCAAGGATCATTTGGTTCAAACTGCGTTGTTTCAGACTTATTATTAGCACGAGATAATATTGGCGGTGGATTCGCATTTCCATAGAATGTTCAAAGCTGATTCACTAGCAAAGAATAAGAGAAAGAAGGAGTGCGTTTGAGAGCTTCCTCTGTCTATGTTTCGAAATTTGTGATAATATGGTAAAATCTCAAGAATTTCCGATCTTAATTATGATTATTTTCTTATTTTCAGGCAGTTATTACTCCGAAGGAAACAGGAAATGATCACATCATATAATAAGAGGAAAGATGGAGGACACCAAACAAACAAATATATATGACAATCGTTAGAATTCAATTCAACTATACATAATTGCATTGACTTGGTTCATTTACAATGGTCTTCAATTTGCTTGATCTCTTTTTCTGCAATTATAATAAACGTAATAAAACTGCCTATAATTTTTAACTATCTTACTGAAATTTAATTTTCTAATCTATATGCTTTGTTGAGAAATTGCAAGCAAAAATTTCGTTACCAACATACCGGATGATTGAAAAGGTTGAGTACAAACTGAAGAAACTGAAGAGGTCGAAATGTAACAATTATACAATAGAAACCCACGTGCTAGGAAGTGATCTGAGCCAGTATAGGTCTGTAAGGGTCAGGAACCACAGGATGAACAACATACCAGTGTTGTTCCAGCCACTTTCCTCAAGAGGGTATCAAACTTCGCGGGGGAATAAGTCATAGGCATCAAATTATAATACTAATATTTTAAAATTGATCCTTACCTCTGATATAAAATTTAATTATATTACGTGTAACTAGGTATAGTTAACTATCATTTTAAGAATGATATTATGAGAATAAAAAAATAAATAAATTGTAGCATACAATAACTTATATTTACAGGAATCTAATGGGTCGACGCTTTTTACAACATATCTGTGAATGGCATCATCGATGAAACTGTTTGTAGGTTCCTTATTCCCCTAAGTTGACACCTTCGCAAAGCATGAGGCGTATCTTGACTCATCGTATTTCTAAATTGTGTTATCGCCCTAGTGATGGTGCTGAATGACCTAAATTTTCTCGTGCTTCCGGTAGCTTTCCAAAATTTAGCTAAAGGTACAAAAATGAACACTCCACCTCTTCTTTGAAGAGTTCCAATATATATTTTTAATCCATTTCACACAATTTCAAAAAGCCCCACCCCAATCTCGGTGAAGTACAATCAATTTTACTTACACTCCGATTGTTGCGGGTACTTAACCTCGCATTGAACACTTTGTTCTGGATGACTTGAGGATGAGTCAGAAACAGTAGCTCAAAATTTGAGAAACATTGGGTGGACTGAATTCTGAGATTTGCTTCATAATTTTAAGCAATAATACGGGTAAGTCAAAATGATGGACCCGATTACAGAAATTCATTCTGTGAAATCTAATAAACATATGTTATTGTGATACATGCGCTTCGAAAGGTTAAGTTTCAAAGTTGAGTTTCCCCGCAGTGTTTCCACTTTCTACAGCTAGGAGTCAGCAGCAAGCAGCGAGGAGGAAAATGGCGTTCACTGAAGAACAGAGATCTTTCTGTGTGCTTGATTATCATGTGAACAAGTCTGTGATTAGTGTGCAACGGCATTTCCGTACCAAATATCGGAGAGAACCACCTACGGGGAAGGCCATTCGTAAGTGGTATGAACATTTAAGTTAAGAGATTCGGGCTGCATCTGTAAACGAAAATCGACTGTCCGTCCGTCGACTGAGGAAGAGACAGTGGAACGAGTGCGCACATGTTTCGTGCGGAGTCCACAGAAGTCCACCTACCGCGCAGCGAGAGAACTTCAACTTTCACAGAAAACTGTCTGGCGGGTTCTGCGGAAACGTTTACAAATGAAACCCTACCGCTTGCAACTAGTTCAAGCCTTAAAAGACACTGATGATGCTTTGCGCACGTCCTTCTGTGCTGATTTCCTCGCATTAATGAAAACGGATGGGTTCTCTGAGAGGTTAATTTACAGTGATGAAGCAACTTTTCACCTTTCAAGGAAAGTGAATAGACAAAACGTAAGGATTTGGGGACTGCTAACCCCCATGAATTTGTGGAACACGAACGCGAGTCTCCCAAAGTGAATGCCTTTTGTGCCATTTCCCATGAAAAGATTTATGGGCCCTTTTCCTTCCATGACCGTACTGTGACAGGACTTGTTTTCCTTGATATGCTGCAACTATAGCTCCTTAATTTTAGTCATTAATGCCTATGTGGAAGATTTTGAATGCCTAATCCGGAAAATTGATGAAAAATCTGTAAATGTTCATAACTTTTACTGCCTATTTTGTATTCTTCGGTGCTTTTTGGGATGTATATTTTGAGATTATAGTGCACATCGATCCTCACCTGACATTAAAGCCCTTGTTTTAACTTACATTAAAATAATACACTTTCTGCACATTTTCTAATAACTACTTTTGGTCAACATTAAATGTGTGTTATCAGTTCTTCAAGGTGCTCCACAAGTATTTTAAAAGCAAGAATTATTCCTGTGACGTAACTTGAAGTCTCTAGGAATATACCCTACGCTCCTCATGTCGTGAGCAAGCGACTGAAAATCTCCTATTGTGATAAACTAAACTCTCGGTTAAACCTTAATCAAATGTTTATTCATCTTGTACTCACTTACAAAAATTTACAAACTTAAAGACCCGCATCGTTATTATTCAAGACATTTCCATACTATTGTATATAAAGATCCTGAAACAGTAAATTCATAGCTTGACACATATACATGTCTTTGGAGCTTTACCTCGGGGACCCCGGAGCACCGGCACTGCTGCCCCAGCCTAGTTACGCCCCTGGTGAGAATGTCTGACAAGATGATGCGGGCTAGATCTTCGTACCCAATCCTGTACATTTACTATTATGTGTAACTTAATTTCTATTAATTAATTAAAATATCACGTTAATCTATTTCCTATGTATAGATTTGTATGCCCAAATGTATACTTATTTTCTAAATTAAAACAACCCAGTCTGTATTTGATTTACAAGGGAAGGAACATTTAGAAATTCATCTAGAAAAGTTTGCCATGTTTACGCATTTTTTAAATGTCTATCCCAGTTTTATTCAACCTTTTTTCTCCGCGTACCTCTAAAGAAACTTTGCCACTCAAGCGTGTACCCCCCCCCTCCTTTCCCGAGTTATCCTTAATTCAGATTATACATAAATACATCTAAAATAAATTATGCAAATCATTACCTATTAAATAATACAGTTTTACTATAAAAAGGATAATTATAAAGTGAAGGAAAATTACGGGTATAGCAAAAATATATTATGAACTTTAATATTTCTTACCTGTTAATGAGATGGCTGAGCTTGTTTTCTGGACACCGGCTCCTCGATTCGTGACTGAATCTTCGTTAGTGCGAGTATCAGTGGTGATTCTGGATTCAGGCGATTTCTGTGTTTCGTTTTGATGGCTGTCAATGCAGAAAAACCCTGCTCACACAAATAAGTGGAGGAGAAGGGAAGAAGGAGTGTGATGGCAGTGTCACTAAGTTAAATATACTCTTTGCCTGCGTAACACCAGAACTCGCAAACAGACACGTTTTCGAATTTTATTTCAAGTGATCTATCAGTGGACATTTCCGGCAGACATTCTTTCAATTTTACAGGAAGATCAGAGGAATTGATGGCGGTGGTGGAAAACGGATTTGTAATCCAATCTTGTGTGTTATGATTTTTCTTAATTTGTGGAAAGTATTTCAAAAACTGTAACTTGAGATTTTCTAGGTGGAATTTGATTATTTCCAGAAGTTCACCAGCAATACTAACATCATTTTGTCCACAATATTCCAACACAGTTGGAAAAACTGCAATATTTCCTTCATTAACGCAATCAATCCAAAGTATTACTTTCTTATAAAATCCTTCACTTTCTCACGGGCTTTAAAAATATTTTTGTCGAAGCCTCGGAGTTGAAGATTGAGATCGTTGAATTTGTTGAATATATCCGTCAAGTAACCTAGTTGGCAAAGCCACTGTTTATTCTCAAGATACGTCACCAGATCGGATTATAATTTTGAAAGGAAACATTTTACGTCATTTTTCAGTTCAAAAAGGCGAGTCAATACTCGTCCTCACGATAACCACCGCACCTCAGTGTGCATAAACAGTTGAGTGTGTGCGGATCCCATCACCTCGCACTTTTTTTTTTTTTAATACGGATGTTCAGTGCACCCGACTTGATTAAGTTGACTACATTTACATCAATGTTCAGCGTTTCGTCTAAATCAGGAGATATTTTTTTTCGCGACAAAATTTTCTCTGTGTATAATGCAATGTTCCCAAATTGTGTGAGGGTTCATTTGGGGAATAAGAGCAAAAAGACCGGTTTTCTGACCTGTCAGTGAAGCAGCACCAACTGTGTACAAACGTACACACCAGTCCCACGACAAATTTAATTCTAATGTTATGAAATTATTAAGAATTTTAAAACTATTCTCTTCTTTTGTATGTTCTGGTAATTGTTTACATCCCAGAATTTCATCACTAATAGCACATTTCTTAACTTCAAAATACCGAACATATATAAGTAGCTCGGCATCATCGGAGACACCCAACGATTCATGGATTTGAATCCCAAATCTTTTGTCCATTTTATTGCTTTCTACTATTTGCTCAACAACATCTTCTGCCATGTCATGAATTCTACACTTGTGTCAGAATTCGGAATTGTTTTTATTACGTTGGCAGAATTTTTTTGTAACATTGTATCTGCTATAATCAAAGCGCCAGTAATGAAAAGAGATTCAACCCCGGTGTAGGTTGATTTATTTTTGGCAACTAACAACGCTAACTCATACGATGTTTGCAGTGCCACCTTTGTTGATTGTATAAAATTCGGTATTACATTTGAACTTTTACCTAAATTTTCCACTTTGTGCCTGGAAAATTCAACTGGTTTGTCTTTAAACTCGTTATGATTGGTTACCAAGTGTCTGTGAAGGAGGGATGGTTTCGTACAGTTATTCGATAAAGTTTGATTACAAATAACGCAGAGGGGAAGAGGTGGATCACACGTATTCGATACAAATCCATATTTAATGTAATACCTGTATTTCAAATTTTTCGAGATTTGCGACTTGCTCGTAGATGGTTCAACACTATTTTCACTGATATCCGGTGGAGGAGGAACCGATTCTGCAGCACTTTTCACTGTCGGTGGTTCAACACTAACGCCACTTTCACTTGTACTGATTTTACGTTTTCCTCTCCTCTTATAATTGATTGATTGATTGATTGATCGATTGATTTAGGTTATTTTACTTCGCTTTTTGTGCCTCTTGGCTAATTTGCGAAGATGGGGATGAGTGATGAAATGATGAAATTGATGAATGGACATTCACAAACAACCAAGCCCCAGCGGGATTCGAACCCGGGACCCTTGGCGTTGCAGCGCGATGTGCTAACCACTCGGCCACAGGGTCCGACTCCTCTTATAATGAATTTATCCATGATGCAACAGAAGCTAAAATCACCACAGTATAACGAGAAACTGAACGTAACTATAAAGAGGTAGAGACGAGAAGAAACCGCACCTTCACACAACAGTCACGAAATAACACTGAACTCCCCTTTCTCTCCCCTCTTCCCTCCCTCTCTTTCTTTCTTTCTCCAGTCCGTAACGTACATTCACAAACGCTCTCATTATTAGCAGCGTTTGAAAGAAACAATTCTAATACCATTCAAAGCACGATTAGCAAGAATGAGCGCAGCTGCAAGATTTCATTGTTGCAAAGAGTAAACAAAAGCGATTCTTGGAAAAAGATGATAATACAAGTTCTGAACATAATAATAAATCAGAGTTAGAATTCTTTAGTCTGGTGATCGGTGGGGGAGTAACATGAAATCCTCAATCGATCCCATTTTATATTTACTTTGAGGAAAATGTTGACAAAGAAATGTCTATTTTCTTTGCTTCCCTTTATTACATTTTCAAGTTATCTCTGTCAGAAACAGTTTTCATTATTTATAATTATTTTAAATTGTGCATACCCCATAAAAAGTCTTCGGGTACCCCCAGGGGTACGAGTACGTCTTCTTCTTAGTTCCATTCAATTGGATATTGTCGCTTGTAAGTGTACCGTTCCATTTTTTTACAGTTATAAAAGGGACAAAATAAGATTAGAAAAGATTTGTGCCTTCCTATGATGTGGATCTGCCAAGAAGCAGATATTCGCCCACTTATCAAGAGTCAAGGAATCAGAAACAAATTACATTGTATAATATTTAATTCACATCGTTAGCTGAAATTATTCAATACAATGACTATAACCTCATGAAAACTCCCACAGCGTGTGCATGCCAATTGAGATTCGATCATCCATCTTCTTATCTAAAATCCGATAATGATGAATTCGTTCCTTTGGAGAAAATGCTGGCAAGAATTCAACAAATCCAGAACACCCAATCCGAAACAATCTAAAAACAGATCACATAAGTAAATTATTTTTCATTTACAATACAGAAAATATTACTTATTTTCTCTTAAATAATAGGATGTGAATCAACCAATAGTTCCTTAAAGATATTTAAAGAAACTATATAATCCACTTATAAATTTGGAAATGAAATACCTCTCAATATATGGAAACCAGGGGACTGAATATTGCATTCTTTATCCAAAAGCACAATGTAACAGGTGCTTAGGTGAATACAGTAAAGTATTAGTAGATGACTGATGACTGACAAGTGTTGAGTTCGTGACAAAATGAACCTGTTTAACTGTCAAAAAAAATGTTTCCGGTTTTACTCTAAGGAAATAAAATACTTTTGCTGATTGTAATACTACAAGGCAAAGAAAATCCGAAAGAGCACACAATAACAGTAAAATTTGGAATAATATACGCCACAAGTGCATTTTTTTAATTTTGTGGCATTGTACCGTCTCGATGCGTGAGTGCTTTAACTGCTCTAATTATGGTCTCGCCACCGAAGATTCCGGTTTCGAATTATATCCTGAGATTGGGTGTTCCATTGCTAATGCTCTATCGTGAATTATACTAATTGAGGATTCATCCTTATCGTCGAGATTAGCCAAAAGAAGTGGCATAAAGTAGGAAATTTACAAAATGTAAACATCATTATGAATTTATGATTTTTGTCGACTATTTCTAGTTATATTTCCTTTTTATTTATTTGTCAGTGTTCTGGTTTATTTCAAAATTAGGGTTGATATGCTTTGTAAATAAATTATGTATAAGCTTTCAGGAAACTAGTTTTGTACGTACAATCCTGTTCCGTTAAATACGAGTAATAAAACATGCCGTGGAGGTGAACGATAGCAATGACTTTGATTGATTGATTGACTTGTTGTTTTAAGTCCACTCTATGCACAATAAAGCTGGACCTAAAGTGGGATCCGAACCACTATGTGCCTCCACCGGGTATCGAACCTAGGTCTCCTTGATTACAAGGCGACGACCCTACTACTGCGCCATCGGGGAGTCCCCAGCGTTAAATAACTCTGAGTGTTCTAAAGTGCTAGAACGACAATAAACTTTGATAAAGGTAAGGAATTATGTTTTAATCTTTCCGGTATCACGTCGTGAGAGAGCTTGTTGTAGCCGTAACCTAAAGGAGAGTTTCTTAATTCTATAGGCATTTTTTTAGACTTATTTGGAGAGTGAACACTGGCATTACGTACACAAATCCCAACCAGCCCTGCTTTGTTATCCTGAATTTCTATGTTTAGGAGCTATGCGCTGGAGTATATGGGAAAGCGTGGAACTTCCGAACTCGTATATGTTGTGTGAAACATTTCAAACAAGTCATATTTGCAAGACATAAGCGCTTACGTTCTTCTTGAAAACTTTCTGGATTTCAAGGTGTATGAAACAGCGTCAAACATTTTTTTGTAAGAAAAAGGCTTTAGTTAGGCAACCCACCATTCTGTATGACGGGTTGCCGGGTCACAGGGAAATCTAAGTTTCCGGTTGTAGTAGGTTATGGATATATAAACTAATAGACGAGAGGATTTTACAAGCGCTTAGAATTTTACAGTTTATGTAATAATATATCCTTAACCTACTACAACAGGAAACGTATAGGGAGAGTGTTATGAGAGTTTGACTACAGACTTAGATTTCCCTGTGACGAGGCAACCCGTTATACAGCATGGTAAGTTGCGTAATTAAAGCCCTTTCCTTACAATGGATGTTTAAAGCTGTTTCATATACCTTTAAATCCGGAAAGTTTTGAGACAGAGTGCACGCGAGTATAATTTAACGACACAAATCAAGAGTAATATGCACACATACCATTACAATAGGAAATAGAAGGAGTCAAATATGGAAACTAAGATAGAGGAACATGTAATATATCTTATAAGTAATAGGTAAGTTCAATTTTCGTGATTTTTAAGTATCAGATAAAAATACTTTTTGCATAAAAACTTTGGCGTTAGTTTTTAACAATCATAAGATGTGTAACTCTGTTTCATTTTAAAAATGCAATTGTTCTTACCTCCATAAAATTAAGTGTGCAAAATATAATTCCAGGCACGATGATAGTAGTGTAATTGGCTATAATATAAACTCGAGAAATGATGAGCCCCCCTGAGGCAGATTTGGCTACACTTAAAACAAGCTCAACATGCCTATATGAGCTTTTTGCTCAAGTGTGGAACCCTGTCTAATCCAAGATTTTTGTAAAAATGCCCTCGGGAATTTCTGTGAAATGATGACCCCCTTCAGATTGATTTGCCTACACTTACAAAAGGCACTTCTGTGAGATTGTTGTCCATAAATTTGTTAAAAATATGCCCCTCTTGATATTTTTTTTGGATACACTTAAAACTAAGCCAAGATACACACACACACACACACACACACACACACACACACAAAGCACATTGTTGAACCCAACTGATATTTTTTATTAAGTATAGAGTTTTGATTTGAACCCCAAGAAATTTTATATAAATACCAAAGCCAAAAATATTCACACACATACACACACACACACACTAAATATACAAAACACACTGCTGAACCCAACTGATATTTTTTTTTTAAGCATAGAATTTTGATTTGAACCCCAAGAAATTTTATATAATAAACATAGCAAAATTCTAATATTTATTTTTGTTTAACAGGTACAACAAGTTCTGAGCACATAAGCAGTTTCTGAGGAATACAAGGCAGCAGCAGCAGCAAGCAATTAACTTATAGAAGGCAGTGTGTATTCTATCTAATTGCATGGATAATCTTGACACAGGATTTTTTGAGAGAAGATGTATTTCAAAATACATAAAATCTAAGTCACTTGTTGATGATTTAAAGCTTAGATTCTTTGGCCTGTCCGAGTATGACCTATTTACAGTGCAAAATGAAACTGAAATGCAGTGGGTGCTTGCCAGTGACAGGATATTCCAATGCCTCTATCTCAATTTTATCACCAAGTTTGAAAGGCTTGTATACAACAAGTACAAGAGAATTGTTGGATTGATTGTTAATTTTTATACAGACAGGTGCCATTATAATTTAAGGTTGAAATTGTTTGACAATTATTGGTTCAACAATTGCTATGAGCATTGTTTTGAGTATAGGATGCCCATGATTGCATCTCAGAGTTTAAATTGGAGACATTATAAATATTCAAATAAAATTATTAACAAGATATCTAAAAATAAGAAGATTGAATTTGTTACAACTGATAATGGGCATCTGTACAGCGGTGAAGATTTCAATCCAGAGTTTGTATCATATTCCAACTATATATATTTGAATGAGCTTGTCATGTATTTTATAAGGCAAAAATTTAGAGATTGCACTTATGATTGTATTGTTGAGGCACTGGGGCAGAATAATTTGCATGACATATGCAACTGTGGGAGAGTTTTGTCCAGCCTCTCAGTGTGATTTCAGGCACAGGAATCTGGCAGTTGGGAATCAACTCGCAGCAGGCAGCCCTGTTTATTTCAGCAGAGACAGCAATCAAGGTAAATAAATATTTGCTGCAATTGTAAATCCCTGCCCATCATAGCCAGGCTCGGGTCTGTATGCAGGAAGAGGCAAGATATTTGTTTGAAATCTGCTTGGGTATAATTTTCTGAAGCCTGTACCTAATAATAGCATCACAGCATAACTCTGATAGAGATAGGGACATTGAGTATCAATATTCAGAACAAACCTCTATAAGATATGACAACCTGCAACAATCTGGATGTATGAGATGTTTTATTGATTCTCTATTTTTCAGGCTCTCTTGTTACAATCTTGTTTCTCTCTATTGCCTTTACTATAATAATATCTGCCACAGATTCTATGATTATATGCTGTATAGGATCTTTTCATCAGTGTAACAAATTTCCTGTCTTGTTTCACATGCAGTTCCAAATCCCTGCCCATCACAGCCAGGCTCGGGTCTGTATGCAGGAAGAGGCAAGATATTTGTTTGAAATCTGCTTGGGTATAATTTTCTGAAGCCTGTGCCTAATAATAGCATCACAGCATAGCTCTGTCAGAGATACGGACATATTTTTCAGGCTCTCTTGTTACAATCTTGTTTCTCTCTGCATCACTATAATAATATCTGCCACATGTTCTATGATTATATGCTCTAACAACTTCAATGAAAACAAATTTGTAATCAATAATTGTCAGTAATCAATTCTAACAAGTTTAATTCTTAATAGGCTCTTCTCCTCATCAGTGTAACAAATTTCCTGTCTTGTTTCATATGCAGTTCCATCCCTGCCCATCAGTGCTGTAGAAATATCAGCCAGGCTCGCGTCTGTGTGTAGGAACAGGCAAGATATTTGTAGTTGAAATTTGCATGCAATAATCTGGATGTATGAGATGTTTTATTGATTTTATGTTTCTGTATTTTTCAGGCTCTCTTGTTACAATCTTGTTTCTCTCTGCAACATTGCCACCACTATAATAATATCTGCCACATGTTCTATGCTAACAACTTCATAATCTAAACCTGAAAACATATCTGTGATCAATAACAGTAATCAATTCTAACAAGTTTAATTTTTAATAGGCTCTTCTCCTGTCTTGTTTTGCATGTAGTTCCAAATCCCTGCTCATCAGTGCTGTAGAAATATCAGCCAGGCTCGGGTCTCTATGTAGGAAGAGGCATAGTTGAAATCTGCTTGGGTATAATTTTCTGAAGCCTGTACCTAATAATAACATCACAGCATAACTCTGATAAAGAAGCAGCCATTAATGCAGATATTTGTGAAAACATTGACAGGCAAGACAGTGACCCTGGAGGTAAATCCAGAGGACACTGTTGCTGCTATAAAGCAGAAAATACAGGATAAGGAGGGAATCCCTCCTGATCAACAGAGGCTCATATTTGCATGCAAGCAGCTTAAGGATGACAGGGTGCTTTCAGATTACAACATACAGAAGGAATCAATAAAATATAGTTATATTCAGAACAAAACCTCTATAAGATATGACAACCTGCAACAATCTGGATGTATGAGATGTTTTATTGATTTTATATTTCTGTATTTTTCAGGCTCTCTTGTTACAATCTTGTTTCTCTCTGCACCATCACTATAATAATATCTGCCACATGTTCTATGCTAACAACTTCATAATCGATGCATGAAAACATATCTGTAATCAATAATTGTCAGTAATCAATTCTAACAAGTTTAATTCTTAATAGGCTCTTCTCCTCATTAGTGTAAAAAATTTCCTGTCTTGTTTCACATGCAGTTCCATCTCTGCCCATCAGTGCTGTAGAAATATCAGCCAGGCTCGGGGGGTCTGTATGCAGGAACAGGCATAGTTGAAATCTGCTTGGGTATAATTTTCTGAAGCCTGTACCTAATAATAACATCACAGCACAGCTCTGTCAGAGACAGGGACATTGAGTATAAACCTCTATAAGATATGACAACCTGCAACAATCTGGATGTGTGAGATGTTTTATTGTTTTTATGTTTCTGTATTTTTCAGGTTCTCTCTTGTTACAATCTCATTGCCCTGCCACATGTTCTATGATTATATGCTCTAACAACTTATCTGTAATCAGTAATAATTTTTCTTGTCAGTAGCTCTTCTCATCAGTGTAACAAATTTCCTGTTTTGTTTTCATGCAATTCCAAATCCCTACCCATCAGTGCTCAGCCAGACTCGGGTCTGTATGTAGGAAGAGGCAAGATATTTGTTTGAAATCTGCTCTGAAGCCTGTACCTAATAACAACATCACAACATAACTCTGTCAGAGATAGGGACATTGAGTATAAATTTAATTGAAAACATATCTGTAATCAATAAGTCAGTAATCAATTCTAACAAGTTTAATTTTCTTCTCATCAGTGTAACAAATTTCCTGTCTTGTTTCACATTTCCAAATCCCTTCACATCAGTGCTCAGCCAGGCTCGGGTCTGTATGCAGGAAGAGGCAAGATATTTGTTTGAAATCTGCTCTGAAGCCTGTACCTCATCACAGCACAGCTCTGTCAGAGATAGGGACATATATCTATAATCAATAATTCTCAATAATCAATTCTAACAAGTTTAATTTTCTTCTCATCAGTGTAACAAATTTCCTTCTTGTTTTACATGCAGTTCCAAATCCCTTCACATCAGTGCTCAGCCAGGCTCGGGTCTGTATGCAGGAAGAGGCAAGATATTTGTTTGAAATCTGCTCTGAAGCCTGTACCTCATCACAGCACAGCTCTGTCAGAGATAGGGACATTGAGTATAAATTTAATTATATTCAGAACAAACCTCTATAAGATATGACAACCTGCAACAATCTGGATGTATGAGATGTTTTGTTTCTGTATTTTTCAGGCTCTCTTGTTACAATCTTGTTTCTCTCTGCAACATTGCCATCACTATAATAATATCTGCCACATGTTCTATCTAACAACTTCATAATCGATGCAAAAAATAAACCTGAAAACATATCTGTAATCAATAATAATCTTGTCAGTAATTAATTCTAACTCATCAGTGTAACAAATTTCCTGTCTTGTTTTACATTTCCAAATCCCTGCCCATCAGTGCTGTAGAAATATCAGCCAGGCTCGGGTCTGTGTGCAGGAAGAGGCATGTTTGAAATCTGCTTGGGTATAATTTTCTGAAGCCTGTACCTAATAATAGCATCACAGCATAGCTCTGATAGAGAAGCAGCCATAAAAATATACATATAATGCAGATATTTGTGAAAACATTGACAGGCAAGACAGTGACCCTGGAGGTAAATCCAGAAGACACTGTTGCTGCTTTATAGCTGCTGCTGATAATCTGATTCTGATATTTTCCACCATTGATCCTATATTAATGTCAATGTTTTCACAAATATCTGCATTATATGTATATTTATAATGGCTGCTTCTCTATCAGAGCTATGCTGTGATGCTATTATTAGGTACAGGCTTCAGAAAATTATACCCAAGCAGATTTCAAACATGCCTCTTCCTGCACACAGACCCGAGCCTGGCTGATATTTCTACAGCACTGATGGTCAGGGATTTGGAAATGTAAAACAAGACAGGAAATTTGTTACACTGATGAGTTAGAATTAATTACTGACAAGATTATTATTGATTACAGATATGTTTTCAGGTTTATTTTTTTGCATCGATTATGAAGTTGTTAGATAGAACATGTGGCAGATATTATTATAGTGATGGCAATGTTGCAGAGAGAAACAAGATTGTGACAAGAGAGCCTGAAAAATACAGAAACAAAACATCTCATACATCCAGATTGTTGCAGGTTGTCATATCTTATAGAGGTTTGTTCTGAATATAATTAAATTTATACTCAATGTCCCTATCTCTGACAGAGCTGTGCTGTGATGAGGTACAGGCTTCAGAGCAGATTTCAAACAAATATCTTGCCTCTTCCTGCATGCAGACCCGAGCCTGGCTGAGCACTGACGTGAAGGGATTTTTAAATGTGAAACAAGACAGGAAATTTGTTTCACTGATGAGAAAAAAATTAAACTTGTTAGAATTTATTACTGACTTATTGATTACAGATATGTTTTCAATTAAATTTATACTCAATGTCCCTATCTCTGACAGAGTTATGCTGTGATGCTGTTATTAGGTACAGGCTTCAGAGCAGATTTCAAACAAATATCTTGCTTCTTCCTACATACAGACCCGAGCCTGGCTGAGCACTGATGGGTAGGGATTTGGAACTGCATGCAAAACAAGACAGGAAATTTGTTACACTGATGAGAAGAGCTACTGACAAGAAAAATTATTATTGATTACAGATAAGGTGTTAGAGCATATAATCATAGAACATGTGGCAGGGCAATGAGATTGTAACAAGAGAGAACCTGAAAAATACAGAAACATAAAAACAATAAAACATCTCATACATCCAGATTGTTGCAGGTTGTCATATCTTATAGAGGTTTATAGTCAATGTCCCTGTCCCTGACAGAGCTGTGCTATGATGTTATTATTAGGTACAGGCTTCAGAAAATTATACCCAAGCAGATTTCAACTATGCCTGTTCCTGCATACAGACCCCCCGAGCCTGGCTGATATTTCTACAGCACTGATGGGCAGGGATGGAACTGCATGTGAAACAACACAGGAAATTTGTTACACTGATGAGAAGGAATTGATTACTGACAAGAATAATGATTATTGATTACAGATATGTTTTCACAATAAAGTTTATACTCAATGTCCCTGTCTCTGACAGAGCTGTGCTGTGATGTTATTATTAGGTACAGGCTTCAGAAAATTATACCCAAGCAGATTTCAACTATGCCTGTTCCTGCATACAGACCCCCCGAGCCTGGCTGATATTTCTACAGCACTGATGGGCAGGGATGGAACTGCATGTGAAACAACACAGAGAAGAGCCTATTAAGAATTAAACTTGTTAGTGACTTATTGATTACAGATATGTTTTCAATTAAGTTTATACTCAATGTCCCTATCTCTGACAGAGCTGTGCTGTGATGAGGTACAGGCTTCAGAAAATTATACCCAAGCAGATTTCAAAATTTTATGTACCACTGCAGGTATCATGCCTCTTCCTGCACACAGACCCGTGCCTGGCTGATATTTCTACAGCACTGATGGGCAGGGATGGAACTGCATGTGAAACAAAACAGGAAATTTTTTACACTGATGAGGAGAAGAGACTATTAAGAATTAAACTTGTTAGAATTGATTACTGACAATTATTGATTACAGATATGTTTTCATGCATCGATTATGAAGTTGTTAGCATAGAACATGTGGCAGATATTATTATAGTGATGGTGCAGAGAGAAACAAGATTGTAACAAGAGAGCCTGAAAAATACAGAAATAAAAAATCAATAAAACATCTCATACATCCAGATTGTTGCAGGTTGTCATATCTTATAGAGGTTTTGTTCTGAATATAACTATATTTTATTGATTCCTTCTGTATGTTGTAATCTGAAAGCACCCTGTCATCCTCAAGCTGCTTGCATGCAAATATGAGCCTCTGTTGATCGGGAGGGATTCCCTCCTTATCCTGTATTTTCTGCTTTATAGCAGCAACAGTGTCCTCTGGATTTACCTCCAGGGTCACTGTCTTGCCTGTCAATGTTTTCACAAATATCTGCATTAATGGCTGCTTCTTTATCAGAGTTATGCTGTGATGTTATTATTAGGTACAGGCTTCAGAAAATTATACCCAAGCAGATTTCAACTATGCCTCTTCCTACATACAGACCCGAGCCTGGCTGATATTTCTACAGCACTGATGAGCAGGGATTTGGAACTACATGCAAAACAAGACAGGAGAAGAGCCTATTAAAAATTAAACTTGTTAGAATTGATTACTGTTATTGATCACAGATATGTTTTCAGGTTTAGATCATGAAGTTGTTAGCATAGAACATGTGGCAGATATTATTATAGTGGTGGCAATGTTGCAGAGAGAAACAAGATTGTAACAAGAGAGCCTGAAAAATACAGAAACATAAAATCAATAAAACATCTCATACATCCAGATTATTGCATGCAAATTTCAACTACAAATATCTTGCCTGTTCCTACACACAGACCCGAGCCTGGCTGATATTTCTACAGCACTGATGGGCAGGGATGGAACTGCATATGAAACAAAACAGGAAATTTGTTACACTGATGAGGAGAAGAGCCTATTAAGAATTAAACTTGTTAGAATTGATTACTGACAATTATTGATTACAAATGTGTTTTCATTGAAGTTGTTAGAGCATATAATCATAGAACATGTGGCAGATATTATTATAGTGATGCAGAGAGAAACAAGATTGTAACAAGAGAGCCTGAAAAATATGTCCCTATCTCTGACAGAGCTATGCTGTGATGCTATTATTAGGCACAGGCTTCAGAAAATTATACCCAAGCAGATTTCAAACAAATATCTTGCCTCTTCCTACACATAATCCCGAGCCTGGCTGATATTTCTTCAGCACTGATGGGCAGGGATTTGGAACTGCATGTAAAACAAAACAGGAAGAGCCTATTAAAAATTAAACTTGTTAGAATTGATTACTGACAAGTTACTGATTACAGATATGTTTTCAGGTTTATGTTGTTAGAGCATATAATCATAGAACATGTGGCAGATATTGTTATAGTGATGGCAATATTGCAGAGAGAAACATGATTGTAACAAGAGAGCCTGAAAAATACAGAATCAATAAAACATCTCATACATCCAGATTGTTGCAGGTTGTGATATCTTATAGAGGTTTGTTCTGAATATTTTATTGATACTCAATGTCCCTATCTCTATCAGAGTTATGCTGTGATGCTATTATTAGGTACAGGCTTCAGAAAATTATACCCAAGCAGATTTCAAACAAATATCTTGCCTCTTCCTGCATACAGACCCGAGCCTGGCTGTGATGGGCAGGGATTTGGAACTGCATGTGAAACAAGACAGGAAATTTGTTACACTGATGAGAAGATCCTATACAGCATATAATCATAGAACATGTGGCAGATATTATTATAGTGAAGGCAATAGAGAGAAACAAGATTGTAACAAGAGAGCCTGAAAAATAGAGAATCAATAAAACATCTCATACATCCAGATTGTTGCAGGTTGTCATATCTTATAGAGGTTTGTTCTGAATATTGATACTCAATGTCCCTATCTCTATCAGAGTTATGCTGTGATGCTATTATTAGGTACAGGCTTCAGAAAATTATACCCAAGCAGATTTCAAACAAATATCTTGCCTCTTCCTGCATACAGACCCGAGCCTGGCTATGATGGGCAGGGATTTACACTTGCAGCTCTGCCCCAGTGCCTCAACAATACAATCATAAGTGCAATCTCTAAATTTTTGCCTTATAAAATACATGACAAGCTCATTCAAATATATATAGTTGGAACATGATACAAACTCTGGATTGAAATCTTCACCACTGTACAAATTCCCATTATCAGTTGTAACAAATTGAATCTTCTTATTTTTAGATATCTTGTTAATAATTTTATTTGAATATTTATAATGTCTCCAATTTAAACTCTGAGATGCAATCATGGGCATCCTATACTCTAAACATTGCTCATAGCAATTGTTGAACCAATAATTGTCAAACAATTTCAACCTTAAATCATAATGGCACCTGTCTGTATAAAGATTAACAAACAATCCAACAATTCTCCTGAACCTGCTGTATACAAGCCTTTCAAACTTGGTGATAAAATTGAAATAGAGGCATTGGAATGGCCTGTCACTGGCAAGCACCCACTGCATTTCAGTTTCATTTTGCACTGTAAACAGGTCATACTCGGACAGGCCAAAAAATCTAAGCTTTAAATCATCAACAAGTGACTTAGATTTTATGTATTTTGAAATACATCTTCTCTCAAAAAATCCTGTGTCAAGATTATCCATGCAATTAGATAGGATACACACTGCCTTCTATAAGTTAATTGCTTGCTGCTGCTGCTGCCTTGTATTCCTCAGAAACTGCTTATGTGCTCAGAACTTGTTGTACCTGTTAAACAAAAATAAATATTAGAATTTTGTTATGTTTATTATATAAAATTTCTTGGGGTTCAAATCAAAATTCTATGCTTAATAAAAAAATATCAGTTGAGTTCAGCAGTGTGTTTTGTATATTTAGTGTGTGTGTGTGTGTGTGTATGTGTGTGAATATTTTTGGCTTTGGTATTTATATAAAATTTCTTGGGGTTCAAATCAAAACTCTATACTTAATAAAAAATATCAGTTGGGTTCAACAATGTGCTTTGTGTGTGTGTGTGTGTGTGTGTGTGTGTGTGTGTGTGTGTGTATCTTGGCTTAGTTTTAAGTGTATCCAAAAAAAATATCAAGAGGGGCATATTTTTAACAAATTTATGGACAACAATCTGACAGAAGTGCCTTTTGTAAGTGTGGACAAATCAATCTGAGGGGGCTCATCATTTCACAGGATCTTCCCGAGGGCATTTTTACAAAAATCTTGGATTAGACGGAGTACCACACTTGAGCAAAAAGCTCATATGGGCATGTTGAGCAAGTTTTAAGTGTAGCCAAATCTGCCTGGGGGGGGGGGTCATCATTTATCGTGCCAATATTATAGCCAATTATACTACTGATGATGGATCTGGAAATTAAAAATACATTTGAACCAGAAACTAATGTGAATATTTATTAATTGAAACAAGTACACCCCCTATACGCCTTCATGGCGCGATGCTAAGCACAGGGGAGCACTTTACCTATTTTTCTTTCTTTTTTTACGAAAGAGACATATATGAATTATTATATCTGAATTAATAACATCAGAGTTTTCTGATTTCAACTTAAATGGAAAAGTTCAAAAACACCATGTAAACAATTTATAAAATCCTATTCTAACCGAAATCAAATCGAAAGAAAAAAATTTAATTAAAAATGAATAGTCAAAGTATGAATGTTAAATATATGAAAAATGTTATTTTGTATTCACATGAAGTGTCACTTTATAAAACTACCAGTTAGTTAGTACACTATGAACAAAATGTAATCAATCAAGGTAAGAAAAGTGTGAACACCTATAGACAAACGTAAAAAAGATGATCAAAGAGGAAAATCAATATATGCTTGTAATGTTGTGAAAGCAAAATTTGAAGAAGTAGTTGTCCCATAGCGTACTATCGCTTTCACTGTATTTTCTATATCGCGTGTTATCGAAGTGGCGTCAATGTTCATAATATTGTTTTACATATGTACCCCCCCCCCAACACACACACACATACACCATATTTAGTTGTGCTTGTGTTTATGAGCGTCGACAACCTCAAATGCCTTGTTGTAGTTCTAACATTTCACACAGAAAGTGAGCCAATATAAATTTATAGATGGAAGAACTAAATTTTCCCTTGCCCCCAAATGCATATTAAAATGCACTGATCATCTTTAACTTGCAGTTGACCAACTAGAACGTTTGCCAGATATTGAAACACTAGTCCAAAATCCTGTTCCAGTATTGGTTTTATTCTTAAAGATACTAGCCAGAAGACATCTGGTTATTCGTGTCGAAGTTCTGTATATCCAGAGGATATCCAGGAATATACAGTGGATAAGCAGAGTATGCACCTAATTTGAACTTTTTCTTCATTAACACGTTTCATCGTTTCAACGTCCTCATTCCAAACTGGCGTGGGGTAGCGAGACAAATAGCAAAGGAACTTCACTCGTCCTTGGGCGCATGCGTGACTCGCTGAGTTACACAATGGGCTTGTAAACGATGACATGGCTTATGAGGAAGTTTGCGAGTAATTTGTGGCTGCATCACAGAGTTTGAGTATTAACGTATAGTGAATGATCGGACATTATGAATGAATCTTTCCACGGATATCAAAACATGTATGTAGCTTTTTTTAATAACACGTGAACATATACCGAATATCCAACAATGGAGATCCCATGGATATCCATGTCTGGAGATTTCAGATATCAAAGCCATAATATTATCTGAATATCCATGACGGGATATTGCATGGAAGTCCTATGGATATCCAGAGCCTGATATCCAGGATGGGATATTCTATGGACGTCTAATGGATATCCATAACATCCATGGATCTCATCTGGACATTTGTGGATATCCCTTTGAGATTTGTAGTTTGAATTTGAATTTGAATTTAAAATTTTGGGTGCGTCAGCACTAAGGCTATTTTGCACCCGTTACATAATACGGGGTCCAGCCCCTTATCGTTACACAGAACAACTCTAACGTTGCATAACTAAAATCATAAAATATTAAAATCTTCTGACTGTCGTTAAAAGCTGAGGCTGTAAAGGAGCACTAAGCACAAATAAGGACAAAACACAGGACAACACAAACAAAATTATACTGGCCATGAGGCCAGTCGCCAGAGCCTAGTTAGACTGCAGTCCAGGGTGTACTACGTGGAAGTGAGGTTGACTATTGGGTGCACTACGTGGAAGGAGCACCGCTTACACCCCGAGAGATTTGTAGTGTACGGGTAGAAGTTATATTTGTATTATTACTCTGTTTGGATTTTACGACTATTCATTTCATTGATGGCTACGGATACAACGGTTTGAGTGTGTATGTATGTGTGTTAGTTACATTACTCTCATTCTGTTTGCCTTCCTCTCTCTCTCCTCTTTGCTCCATTTTCCTCATCTCTTCTCGCATCTTTTGCCTTTCTCCTCATTACTTCTCTTATCCACTTCTGTCCTTCATTTTATTCCCTCCTTTGCTTTTCCTTTTCCCCCTTTTGCTTTCCCTCTTCTCCTCTCTGTTGTTCCCTTCTGTTTCATCTCTCACCTTTTCCTTTGCGTAGACTCATCAGGTATGAAATACTAGAAAATGGATTTTCTTCCTTTCAGAAGGTATTTCTCATTTGCAACAAATGTAATACTGATATTTTTTTCTAGTTTTATACAATAATACTTGGATTTATTTCTTTCGCGTATTTTATAAATATCTATTGTGCATGTGGTAACCCTGAAATTTAGCCTAACTCTACACGCAACCCAAAAACGCCGTGGGTAAGTTGGGTTGCCTAGTTTAAAATGTCGTTGTCCTAAAACTTTTGAGAGCCACTGTACAAGAGCATGCAGGGGGATTTATAAAAAAGGGACCCCTTAAAAAAAATCGAAAACATATTGGGGGCAATTGTTTCATAATAGAACCAAAATATCTCACAATGAACTTCAGTCCTATTGAATGATTTCTAGCCGAATCTTATGTGTAGTGGTTCTTTTTCTTGTATTTCACCACTAAGCAGAGAAAGGTTAGTTAAATTTATCCTTATCGTTTTGAAGTATATTGTAAGTTTTTAATGGAAAAATATACATGAACAGTATTTCCATTAATATCAAATAATTAGACATTGCATAACACTACGTAAATGTATCAGACCACATTTACTCAAATGAGTTGGTTGCCAGCAAGTTTTAACCCGTGGCGTAACACTGCATTTTCTGCCCCCAAGATAAAAATTGCAGAGCTGTTACAGAAAAAAATAATTAAGAATACACGGTGTCTATAAATCCGGTAACGCTTTTCTTAATTTATTGCACAAAGACTACAAATGATACAGCTTCAGCATGCATGTCACATGACACATGAAAGACAAACCCACCAAGTTTGTTTCCATATCACCAAGATTCGATATGAAAACGACGTGTAACTCGGCAGATATCCACGGTAATCAATCTCATGCCATACACTTTCTATGTAGCATATCCTTCTCGAATCCTACGCTTGAGTTCCTCTACATTTTGTGGTAAGGGTGGTACATACGTACAATCTTTGACTTCGATTCCCGGGGTGAGTGATTATTGAAATTATTCTGGCCTTGTCGTCACATGACGTCGCTCTGGGGCTCACCCAGTCTGAATGAAATGGGCACCTGGGGCAACCCCGGGAGTAAAGGCAACAAAAACATGGTGTTGATCACATCACCTCCATAATCGAGATCGAGAATCTCGTACGTGTGCCTGACACGGTGCTATACTCACAGCAACTTTATCTTTACTAAGATACTAATGACATTAGTAGTCTATATAAGCGGTATTTTGCTAACAGAGAAGCTGGAAGAAAGACATTCATGATTATAACTTTCGCTCAATTCATGTGTTGTTGCTTACCGTGTTCTGGTGACTCGCTAAGTTATATTAATATATTGAGGGCGATGTTTTCCTATCTATCCGTAACAGGATTGTTAAACGTCCAGGAATTTTAAATAAATTCAATTCCGGTCCAGGAGAGAAAATCAGCAAGCGTAAATGGGTTCCGGACCGTAAAGAACCTTTTTATCTGTAATGTAATTTCATTCGGTCCAGGAACCTTTTTACGACTGAATTTGAATTCGGTCCAGGAACATTTCTTTCGACTGAATTTTAATTCGGTTTAGGAACCTTTTTGCGGATGAATTTAAGAACGGTCCAGCAACCTTTTTTCCGGCTCAATTTAAATACGGTCCACGAACCTTTTTTCGATGAAACCATACACAACTTGTTCCGAATTTAATTTGTGCGAGAGAAAAAAGTTTTGTTCCTGCAGCGGAACCCAATAGAAACCATTTGAATTTATGGATTCTTGGACCTTTAACAACTGTGATACTTAGCATACTAAATATTTCGTAAAGTCGAAATGAGATCTCATTAAGAAAAGAAATGAAGAAATGTCGTTCACATTGATGCCCTCTTCATTTTGTAAAGGTTGTCGGTGGTTCGCAGCAATAGCCTGTGTACGGACGTGCATTCACGAATATAAAAATTTGTGTGTTACTTAAAGTCCTTACCAATGCTCTAAGTGTCGGGTGGGGGGGGGGATGCGAGAGAATTATATTCCCCAGCTAACTTCCATTGCTTATGCAAAATATCTCCCCAGCTACCCCCAAGACTCGAACAACATCCCCCACCTAACACCTTCCACTACGAACGCTATTCTTTACACATGTGTTGTGAAAGTACAAATATTTAGTATGGTATATTTAGGGGAAATTATTTTAGAGAGCACAATGTAGATTACCTCTCAGATAACATGTATCCCTCACCTTTTGTGTAGCAGTCGTCAATCCCAGGGGTTGCCATCCCCTCCTACCCAAGGCCAATGGCATTCACCCACATCATGTCATAATGCTCATAAAGCATTTAATTAAGACAGCGTAACTATATTATAACTGAGACCACTTTTCTTACATTTACACTTCAATTGATCTGTCTTGCCCCGAAATTCTTCATTCTTTTCACCTTGCACCTTATTGTAAAAATGACTTGAAACGAGAAATGGATTACTAAGGATATGCATTCTGGTTTCTCCCTCCCTCCATCTCATTCCACCCATTGCAGCATGGTGCCAAAGTGTAAACTCTTTTCTTACATATTACGTATGTTTACGAAAAATTTATACATGTTGAATTTTACATTATTTTAAGAAAAAGTCACCTTCAAATATTTTGATGATCTCTGGTCAATCCCATAATCGAAGTGAAAATTTGAACCCACGTAAGTTTGTCAATAATCTGGCGAGTTAGGAGAGCCCATTGTGCTATTTCAAAATTTTCCAATGTGAGAAATTACAGTAAACTTCTCCTGATGCATCGGGACATAATAAAATTAGGACATACGTTTACTCCCCAAAGAGCAAAACATTAGCAACCACAGGCCGGAAATCAGGTCAACTTTGACTCCAAGGGGATGGAGAAGCCAGAGGGACAAATCACTTCCTCATCAGCTATTCAAATACCACCCCGAAGTTAGCCGTTTTTGGCTCATTGGCACGGTGGTAAAATCCGCGAAATCTGCAAACACCCCGTCGTTTTTCTGGGGTTCAAGGAAGTGGATATAAAGGTATCTTAAAATCTTTATTTCCATTTAGCTGCAAATCCGTTTCACACAAAAGGCAAGTAGATGTAGACCCAGCCAACGACAGTCGGTGTTTAATATTCATAATTTATATGCATGCATTTAGAATTTATTTGCATGTATTAGAATAAATTTCCATATCATTAGAAAAATTTACATTTATGTATTTGCATATTTATAACTTTTATGAATTTTAAATTATTTATTTTATGAAAAATATGTATATAGAAGTTAATTAGTGTTACTAAACGCTATGCATATGATTTTATGTTTATTACTGTAAAGTATGTAATGTATAAAACGATAATAATTAATTTTTATAAAACCCTGGACTGCAGACTAACGAGGCTCTGGCGACTGGCCTCATGGCCAGTATAATTTTGTTTGTCTTGTCCTGTGTTTTGTCCTTATTTGTGCTGAGTGCTCCTTTACAGCCTCAGCTTTTAACGAAAGTCAGAAGATTTTAATATTTTATGATTTTAGTTATGCAACGTTAGAGTTGTTCTGTGTAACGATAAGGGGCTGGACCTCGTATAATGTGACGGGTGGAAAATAGCCTTAGTGCTGACGCACCCAAAATTTTAAATTCAAATTCAAATTAATGTTTATAATATCGAAAATAAGTTTTTATGGTTTATGAAATACTATAGCGTAAGGGTACGAAAGAAGACGGTCCCGGTAGCCGAACCCACGAAATGTAACAATAATAATTATAGTGTACTAAAGAATAGTAATAAATGGTTATAGTGTACTAAGGAATAATGTTATATGGTATGAAAGAAGTTGATCCGAGACGCTAGACAGAAGACGGTGAACAGGGTAGACAGAGCAATTTGGGGGATCTGTGGTCAAGGTCAAATGATGTCAGAACGCAAGAACAAAGAAAGAACCCGAGAACCCGATTGTCCAATTAGAAAACGCGTCGGTAGATTTTAAGAACCGTTTTTTTCAAGGGTAACTAGAACGCAAGATCAGGGGAAAGGTATGCAACACTGTAGCACAGGACAAGGGAGGAATTGAACCAGACAACAAAGGATGTATGAGACTGCGCTGTCAAGTTCAAATCTCTGAAGCTATGCGTCGCTTGTAGAACCGGTTTTAGCGAAGTAATATTCCGCTCAGGGTTTCCCCAAGGCACGGGATGCTTTATCTCGGGTTTTAGGGTAGAATGCTTGATTGTTAGAATATTTTTCTGTCAAAGTAACCCAAGGTTACCCAGAACACAAGAAAAAAGGATTTTTGGAATACCCAATTAGATTGGACCGAGAATTTTACCGTGAACAAGGAGAACGAAGCGTAAGGGTGTTATCCGAACTAGGAAAGAAGGAATGCTATCTGGGACTGGGCCTAAAGTTGATACTATTTGGTTTTATCACGGGGTATCGAACCTCGGACCCTTTGATTTTTGGTTTAGCTAGTAAATTTATGTTACTGCATGTTTTCTTAACATAATATAGAGTTTTTTTTTGCCAAACTTTCACTACGTGTCAAAGTTTTTATATATTTTTACTCAAATAACACAATTTATATGATTCTAGCAAGAGGTTTTTAACATTTTGGACGCACAAAGTGTGTCCTGTCAAGTCTTTCCTTTTTATTTTCCAAGTTTAGGTTTCTTTCCAATCAAATAACATATTCAGGCAAGATTTTAATCACATTTTGACCACACAAAGTGTGTCTTAACCAGTTTTATCTATTTATTTTTCTACTTTTTCCTTATTTCAACCAATCAGAAAACGCGTCGGTTTTATTTCAACCAATCAGAGAACGCGTTGGTTTTATTTCAACCAATCAGAGAAAGCGTCGGTTTTGCTTTTGGGGTATAAAAAGCGCGTAAAATCGAGAAGAAGCTCTTTTGATAAGTATTTGTGAAGCATTGTGTCAGAAAAGACATCAAGTTGTGATTATTGTCTGAGAGTTGAAGACAAAGAACTCAAGGGCAGCTATAATTAAGATAAGTGAATTGTTACATATATGTAGTGTGTTTTAATTAATATGTAAATACAAATATTGAAACGAAGAAAATGTCAATGCAAACCAAAAAGACTATGCGTAATGCGAACAAGTACTACAACAATTTTTCAGGTTCTTCTAGTTTTGTATGTGTAACTGGAAGGGACCATTAATGAAAGATGGCGTCTTCAAGCTCCACAAACATGGCTAACCACACTGCGGTGAGTATCTTGCAAGAGATTTTACCACTGGAATGTATATTTCTCCACTAGTTTTTTTATTAATAATATATAGGTCCAGAAAACAATGAAACGAAGAAAAAGTAAATACAAAAATGAATATGCGTAATGTGAACAAGACTACAACCATGTTTCTATTTTTCAGGTGCTCTTATTTGTGTACCTGTGAATGGAATGATCTGTTACTGGAAATAACGCCAACGAAGTAACCGACAAGGACATGAGTCAAATAATTGTATCATGCCCAACTTTTTCCAATTATATCTATAAGAATTTTGTGTTGGAGACTTTGAAGAGGTATTATATGCTGTGGATGTTATTCCAATGAAGGCAACCAACTAGCCTACGATTGTGTTGTTAACCATTTCTACGAGTCTGAGTGCGTATGCTGTAAGGATGAAGATTTACTCTCTGAACGTTATTTTACTTGCCAAGGAGAACGCTGTTTGAATAAATGCCAAAGATGTGTTAAGTTGATGTGCGAGAGAATCCAGTAATATTTTCAGGACTTGGATAACACAAAACATACTTTTTATTTTTACCTTACTAACCATAAGGTTGTTGCTGATGATTTGACGGCACACGAGGTACAGACGGGATACAAAGCTTTTTATAGTGTGTTACGTGAAATTTCAAACAATATCGAACTAGTAAAGACTCTCATAGATCCTATACGCTCGGCAGAGCTTACTTATGGTAGCACAGGATTTTTGTGAGAGTTGAATAAAGAGAGACTGACCAATAACAGTACAAGGATTTATTTATAACAGTAAATTTATATTGCGTGATATTTGTGTGAGTTCCACAAATTTGGACACTGTGTATTATGCGCTTGTGAGTGTCCCGATTATTTAAAAAAGAACAAAGAATCTTGCTGGATTAAAGACAATCTCCATGCATTAATGTATGATATTCCTCGTGGATGTGAAATGTATTATGTCCGAAGGGCAGTTAGGAACTTGAACTGGCAAGACAGTACATTTTTCTGCAAAGGAAAATCCCAAATTATCAATGATTTGTTTAATATTTATAAAATTGTTGATTTGCTAACTGCAAACTGTCCATCCTTTAATAATTTGTATATGTTTCAAGGAGGATTGTGCACGTATCATTCTGATACTTCTCCCCCAGCTGAACAAGGTTGCGCATTCAGAAATGTTCAAAGACTCATATGTTGGTACAATAATAAAAATATTAAGGTGTAATGTATTTAGTTCAAATAATAAATATTTGTGAAAAAGAAATGTTCTCTATGTTATTATTTAGTTTTAAAGCCTTTATTCAAGGTATTTTCAAGTATTGCCGGTTTTCTTGAGTGATTGATTAAACTCCAGTAGTTGTACGAGCCTTATTTTTACTACAATCACTATATGTCTATGAGGTCTAAAATCCACTGATTGAAGCTTAAAGCTTAGGTTTACTATGTATATTGACTAATCACAGGACAACTCGAACCTTACAGAGGATTGTAGGAGGCATAGGCCCAAACGCCAGAGCCTTATTAGCCTGCCAAAAAGCATTTGTATGGAGAAAATAATGTTGACTTGAGTAGAGGTTATCTGAGATAACGTCAATCGCTATTTAATATTCGCAATTCATTTGTATGTACTTATAACTAATTTGCACGTACTTAGAACTAATTTGCACGTACTTAGAACTAATTTGCGCGTACTTAGAATTTATTAGCAAGTACTTAGAATACTTTACATTTATGTATTTGCATGTTTATAACTTTTTATGAATATATATTTATTTATTTTATGAAAAATATGTATATAGAAGGTAATTAGAGGTACTAAATGTTATGCATATGGTTTTATATTCATTACTGCAAAGTATGTAATGTATAAAATGTTAATATTAATGTTTATAGTATTGAAAATAAGTTTTCTATGGTTTATGAACCGCTATGTACGGTGGTAATGGCTGTAGGTACAGGTCCAATTACGATTGGGGACGGTCCCGGTACTCGACCCCACGATATGTAATATTATTAATTAGTACTATGTAATAATGTATGTTATTATTGTATTAAAGACGGTGGTTTTAGACGCTAGACAGAATACTGTCTCAGAATCTGAACTCCGCGCAGGTAGACGAGAAAGGAATTTGGGGAGTCTGCGTTCAAGGTCAAATGACGTCAGAACGTCAGAACAAAGAAGGAATCTGAATCACCAATCAGAGAACGCGTCGGTAGATTTTCAGAACCGGTTTTTTCAAGGTTAACCAGTACGCAAGAACAGGGGAAAGCTATGCAATGCCGTAGGGCAGGGGAGGGATTCAATCAGACAACAAAGGATGTCTGAGAAGGCGCAGCAATGGTCAAATCTCTGAAGCTATGCGGTTTCCGCCGCCAATTAATATTCCGCTCAGGTTTGCCTCCAAGGCACAGGACGCTTTAGCGCAGGTTTTTTTTATCTGTACTATGAAGAAGGGAGAGCTATTAGGGACGGGGCCTATAGTTTTCACCATTTGCTTTTATCACGGGGTAACGAACCTAGGACCGTTTGATTATTGATTTAGGTAGTAAATGTATGTTACTGTGTGCTATTTAACTTAATTTTGAGTTTATTTTTTACCAAACTTTGACTTTATGTCAAACATTTTCACAGCTTATCCTTATTTTTACCAAAATAACACTATTTGTACTATTCAAGCAACATTTTTTATTAAATTTTGCACTCACAAAGACATTTTTTCAACGTTTAACTTATTATTTTACAATTTTATGTTAATTTTTTTACCAAAATAACACTATTTGTACTAATCAGCAACATTTTTTATTAAATTTTGGACTCACAAAGACATTTTTTCAACGTTTAACTTATTATTTTACAACTTTATATTAATTTTTTACCAAAATAACACTATTTGTACTAATCAGCAACATTTTTTATTAAATTTTGGACTTACAAAGACATTTTTACAACTTTTTAACTTATTATTTTACAACTTTAAGTTAATTTTTTACCTAAATAACACTATTTGTACTATTCAAGCAACATTTTTTATTAAATTTTGGACTCACAAAGACATTTTTTTCTACGTTTAACTTATTATTTTACAACTTTATATTAATTTTTTACCAAAATAACACTATTTGTACTAATCAGGCAACATTTTTTATTAAATTTTGGACTTACAAAGACATTTTTTCAACTTTTAACTTATTATTTTACAACTTTAAGTTAATTTTTACCAAAATAACACTATTTGTACTATTCAGGCAACATTTTTTATTAAATTTTGTATTTACAAAGAGATTTTTTCAACTTTTAATTTATTATTTACAAGTTTATGCCTATTTTTTACTCAAATAACACAATTCTATCTGTTCAGGAAAGACTTTTAGTTACATTTTCGACACACAAAGTGTGTGTTCTCAACTTCTATCTGTTTATTTCACAAGTTTAGGCTTATTATTACCAAAATAACACAATTCAATCTGTTCAGGAAAGACTTTTAGTTATATTTTCGACACACAGAGTGTGTGATCTCAATTTCTATCTGTTTATTTCACAAGTTTAGGCTTATTATTACCAAAATAATACAATTCAATCTGTTCAGGAAAGACTTTTAGTCGCATTTTCGACACACAGAGTGTGTGATCTCAACTTCTATCTGTTTATTTCACAAGTTTAGGCTTATTATTACCAAAATAATACAATTCAATCTGTTCAGGAAAGACTTTTAGTCGCATTTTCGACACACAAAGTGTGTGTTCTCAACTTCTATCTGTTTATTTCACAAGTTTAGGCTTATTATTACTCAAATAACACAATTCTATCTGTTCAGGAAAGATTTTTAGTTACATTTTCGACACACAAAGTGTGTGTTCTCAACTTTTATTTGTTTATTTTACACGTTTAGCCTAATATTTACTCAAATGACACGATTTGAACGTGTTTTTTTATTACATTTTGGACTCTCAAAGACACACACACACACACACTCACACACACACACACACACACTCACACACACACACACACACACACAGAGAGAGAGAGAGAGAGAGAGAGAGATTTTCCAAGTTTACAGGATTATTCTCTAGTTTACTCAAATAACACAATTTAGATGTGTTTTGAATTATATTTTGGATGCAAAAGTATGTTTCGTCAAGTTTTACCCTTTTATTTTACAAGTTTAGGCTTAATATTACTCAAATAACACAATTTAATCCAGTCAGAAAGGATTTGTTATTATATTTTGGATGCACAAAGAGAGGTTTTCAACTTTTTTATTGATTTTTTGCAGGGTATGTATTAATTTTTATTTATTTTGTTTTGTATCATATATACATTTACAAATTTTTAACTTAGAGTTTAGTATTTATTTAATTTTTTCAAAAACACTAAAAAAAGTACTTTTAGCTAGAATGTAAGCCACAGAATATATTATTATTATTATTATTATTATTAGGGTTTACTGATTTCCACTATGCTATTTTTGGTTCTGTATTTCTATATGTATTTATTTAGGGCAGGTTACGCCTGCCACGTAGGAAAGTTTGTTTATTTTAGAGTTTGCTGAGTATTTTGTTACTTTTATACTAGGTAATGTTTCCTAAATATATCAGGTAGGGCTCCATCCATATACTTTTGTTTTTGCTATTTTGGAGATGTGATCAGCATCACTCTCTCATCTGCTTTTTATTTTATGTACCCAATATTATTTTGAGGCTTAGTGAATTCTAGAGCCTATTTATGCAGGAGAGAGGAGAGAGGACTTGAAAATGTTGATCTCAGACAACCCACAACTATTTGTCAGAGTATTTTAAAGGATATTTTATACTTATTATGTGCCACTAGAATATCAAAGCTTGCTTAATTTTTATGTCTGTAACGCATTTATTGTATTTCTAGCTAAGGCTTACTGGATAAAGTACACGAAATGTTTAACATTTCAACTATTTGCTTTTATACGAGGGCAATTTTTTAGTGTAACGAAAATTATGATGTGTCTATGAGGTCTGAAACCCCTTTACCGAGGGTCCATATTTGGACGCTTACTAATATTGTTTTTCCCCTTACATATAACAATTTAACAATATAATTATAATACGAAGTTAACAGACGGCTTAGGGGCCTAGGTCCACTTTCCAAACTTTTTTACTATTCTAGAAGAATTATTTAGCTTTATAGCCTTTTTCAAGGTATTTTTGAAGTTTTACTGGCTTCTTTGGGTGTATCAACACTTGGGTTATTTCCATTTGGTTTATTATACGAGGTTTATTTTTTACTCTAAGATCAATATATGTCTCCGAGGACTAAAATACATTTATTGAAGCTAAAAGCTTAGGCTGTAACTAGGGACTTAGCATGTATATCGACAATTTATAGGACAACACGAACCTTACAAAGGATTATAGGTGACGTACGACCACACGCCAGAGCTTTGTTAATCTGCAAGAAGCAGTTGCAACTAATGCTATGAGGATATAATGTTAATTTTTCATTGTTTCACAAGGAGGCTATTTTTTACACAACCAATATTTGCTTTTTCAAGTAACTACATGTACCAGAAGCACACATGCCAACACTAACTATATAACTTATGAAATTTGAACTCTGCACAAGATCCGATGACAAAATCTAAAATTGTAACAACTCTGCCAGGGACTTGAACCCTGGACAGATAGGTTAAAAGCCTAGCGCTATACAAACTAAGCTACCTGCATTTTTAAAAAGTTAGTTATGTTAAGAAATATATTGAAACACCTGAGAACACTCTTGGTCTGGTTCGACAGAGAAGGAGACAACATTTCCAAATTTTTACAGACTGGGTGTATTTTTCCACTATAGAGGCCTTCACTATATGTAATTCGAAACGCTAAAGTTCAGCTAGCTTCCAAAATTGAGGTAAAAATTGTGTTTGGCGAGATTAACAAGTTACAATTATATCCAGTTACGGACAAATAAAGCTAAAATTCTAAGATTTGCTGTACTAGCCAAGTTTTAGTAACATTTTCTTCACTTTAGTACAAATATCAAAGAAATAGGTATATTTTATTTATAATTTGACAAAATGTACTAGTATTTAATTCACAAAGTTAGGTAAAAATCAGTATTTTTTAAAATATTGTTACTGCCTTCAAATTTTATGTTATTTAGCCACTAACAACTGATTTACACTGTTTGGCATCCTTTAAATAGGAAAAGAAGGAATTATTTGTTTATTATTTTTACTTTATATTTATATTTATTTAAGAAAACAATTCTACAGTTTAACTTAATTTTAACAAATTGTTACTAATTTATATATCAAAGTTATGTTATTTAGAGTGTATCAAGGCGTATAAAGTTAATATTTGTACTTATCAGTTCAACTAACAATTATATTTTACACACAAAAGATGATGTTTACAGTTAAATTACTTGAATCAGAGAATAATATTTTACAGTAATTGATTCATTCAGCACTAGTCAGTACTTTTATGCTTCAGAAAGTTTTCTTAATTTTCTATTACGCATGCTATTTTGGGCTATTTTTAAAATGTATTTCTAAGGCAAACTGGTTTAATTTTCTGCTTATAATGCAAAGTTGACATAGTTTTCGCACAATGCATTGTACATTTGTTATATTCTCTACTTACAATCCAAATATTATGCTTATTTAATGTATAACTAACTAACTCTCTAGCCTTCTTAAACCCGAATGTTCATGGCTGCAACAACTCATGCCTTTCATCTGTCCCTGTCCTGAGCAAGATCTATATACTTCTTTCCTTCCCTACCAATTTCCTTTAGGTCCATCTCTATATTATCCCTCCATCTTTGTTTTGGTCTTCCTATTGGTATTTTACCATCAGGTTTCCCAACAAGAATCCTGTATACTCTTCTTTCCTCTCCCATTCGTACCACAGGATCTACACACCTAAGTCTTTTTGATTTAATCATTCTAATAATATCTGGACATGAATACAAATTATGTATTCTTCTCCACTCATCTGTCTCCTCATCTGTTTTAGGTCCAAATATTTTCCTAAGGATTTTATTTTCAAATACTCTCAATTTATGTTCCTTTTTCAATGTAAGGGACCAAGTTTATTTACTGTATTTAACTTTTATTTTTTGTAATTAACAAAAATTAAAAGCTTATACTGTAGTTATTATATCTTTTTCTATCAGCTTATTTTGAAATTAATATTATTAGGTATAGTCTTTGATTTATAACTATATTGCTTTTTTTATCAATTTATCTAAGAGTACACGCAGACAAACACATGTGTTCACACTTTTATGTACATAGATATGCCTTTTTTCAATATTTTAGTATGAAGATTGCACTTTAGCTATTTAAGCAAGGGTAGGAAAGGTAGGATTTCTGAGAATTTGTTGCAGGATTTTGTTGTCCAAGTATAGATGAGAACTGAGCTGGGAGACTGTTTTGAACCTTTTCATGAGAGTTTGCATGTGAACTGTATGCAAATTGAACATTATTGACTGTGCATGCTTCTAAGTTTTGCTGTTATTTTACATCAAGTCTGTGAGACTGTAGTCAGTTTTCCCATTTCAAGTAGTTTTTATTGATTGTATTTGTATATGTTGTGGGGACTTAGCAGTTTTATGTTATGAGGCAGTTTGTTGTAGAATATTTTTACATGATTGTTTTGAGATATTGACCGTCTGCTGTTTTACTTGTAATTATTTTCCTTCTTGTGTTGTGTATTTGACTATATTTTGTCCAAGTTCGTATTATTTAGAATAATTGTTATTGACTTGTAGATGTAGGGAGTAATAATCCTTTGCAAGATGCCCTATACTTTAGTCTGAATATTATTCTTAGTGTTCACTTTTGAAGCCTTAGTATTCTGGTAGTATTATTAATGTAGAGGTAAATTAGGCTGAAACGTAGGCATTTTTTCTGATAAATTATACTCACTTAGTTGTTTCAGCAGGTAGAAGTTGCATGATGGTTTACTGCTGATGATGTTCATTTGTTCTTCTTATGTACTACGTATGATGTAGCTTACTTGAGTAACTGGAATTTTCTACTGAAAAAAGGATTGCTTGTCTATTTTATTCCTATGTTGTTGAGTTTGTCCATAAGCAAGCCATGTTTTTTTACTCTATCCTATGCCTTGGAAGAATCTAGTTATATTGTGTTTGCAGTTTTATGTTTCTCTAAGGTTTCAGCTATGTAGTTTTTAAACTGTGCTATGGGTGTGACTATTGATTTCTCTTTCTGGATGCCATGTTGGTTTCTGTGTATTCCTCTTGCTGCTTGAATTTGACTTAGGTTGTTTGCTTGTTTTCTTAGATCTTTATTTGTTCAGTATTTTTTATTTTTTTAATTTTAATTACTTTAATTTTACATTAACTAATATATTTTACTTTAACAACAAAAGAATTTACTCTAGTATAAAAACTTCTACTAACAAAAATGCACTATTAAAACATTTAATTTTAGAAAATATTGTATTTTTAAAACTTTAACTTTGAAAAATTGAATTTTAATTACTTTAATTTTACATTAACTAACATTTTACTTTAACAACAAAACAATTTACCCTAGTATAAAAACTTCTACTAACAAAAATGTACTATTATAACTTTTAATTTTAGAAAATTGTATTTTTAAAACTTTAACTTTGAAAAATTGAATTTTAACACACTTTGACTTTAACAATGTACTTTGAATTTTTTATGTAAAAGAATATTAAAAAAAATAAAAAATACTGAACAAATAAAGATCTAAGAAAACAAGCAAACAACCTAAGTCAAATTCAAGCAGCAAGAGGAATACACAGAAACCAACATGGCATCCAGAAAGAGAAATCAATAGTCACACCCATAGCACAGTTTAAAAACTACATAGCTGAAACCTTAGAGAAACATAAAACTGCAAACACAATATATCTAGATTCTTCCAAGGCATAGGATAGAGTAAAAAACATGGCTTGCTTATGGACAAACTCAGCAACATAGGAATAAAATAGACAAGCAATCCTTTTTTCAGTAGAAAATTCCAGTTACTCAAGTAAGCTACATCATACGTAGTACATAAGAAGAGCAAATGAACATCATCAGCAGTAAACCATCATGCAATTTCTACCTGCTGAAACAACTAAGTGAGTATAATTTATCAGAAAAAAATGCCTACGTTTCAGCCTAATTTACCTCTACATTAATAATACTACCAGAATACTAAGGCTTCAAAAGTGAACACTAAGAATAATATTCAGACTAAAGTATAGGGCATCTTGCAAAGGATTATTACTCCCTACATCTACAAGTCAATAACAATTATTCTAAATACTACGAACTTGAACAAAATATAGTCAAATACACAACACAAGAAGGAAAATAATTACAAGTAAAACAGCAGACACTCAATATCTCAAAACAATCATGTAAAAATATTCTACAACAAACTGCCTCATAACATAAAACTGCTAAGTCCCCACAACATATACAAATACAATCAATAAAAACTACTTGAAATGGGAAAACTGACTACAGTCTCACAGACTTGATGTAAAATAACAGCAAAACTTAGAAGCATGCACAGTCAATAGTGCTCAATTTGCATACAGTTCACATGCAAACTCTCATGAAAAGGTTCAAAACAGTCTCCCAGCTCAGTTCTCATCTATAGTTGGACAACAAAATCCTGCAACAAATTCTCAGAAATCCTACCTTTCCTACCCTTGCTTAAATAGCTAAAGTGCAATCTTCATACTAAAATATTGAAAAAAGGCATATCTATTTACATAAAAGTGTGAACACATGTGTTTGTCTGCGTGTACTCTTAGATAAATTGATAAAAAAAGCAATATAGTTATAAATCAAAGACTATACCTAATAATATTAATTTCAAAATAAGCTGATAGAAAAAGATATAATAACTACAGTATAAGCTTTTAATTTTTGTTAATTACAAAAAATAAAAGTTAAATACATTAAATAAACTTGGTCCCTTACATTGAAAAAGGAACATAAATTGAGAGTATTTGAAAATAAAATCCTTAGGAAAATATTTGGACCTAAAACAGATGAGGAGACAGATGAGTGGAGAAGAATACATAATTTGGAAGTACATAATTTGTATTCATGTCCAGATATTATTAGAATGATTAAATCAAAAAGACTTAGGTGTGTAGATCCTGTGGTACAAATGGGAGAGGAAAGAAGAGTATACAGGATTCTTGTTGGGAAACCTGATGGTAAAAAACCAATAGAAAGACCAAAGCAAAGATGGAGGGATAATGTAGAGATGGACCAAAAGGAAATTGGTAGGGAAGAAAAGGAGTATATAGATCTTGCTCAGGACAGGGACAGATGAAAGGCATGTGTTGCTGCAGCCATGAACCTTCGGGTTTAAGAAGGCTAGAGAGTTAGTTAGTTATACATTAAATAAGCATAATATTTGGATTGTAAGTAGAGAATATAACAAATGTACAATGCATTGTGCGAAAACTATGTCAACTTTGCATTATAAGCAGAAAATTAAACCAGTTTGCCTTAGAAATACATTTTAAAAATAGCCCAAAATTTCATGCGTAATAGAAAATTAAGAAAACTTTCTGAAGCATAAAAGTACTGACTAGTGCTGAATGAATCAATTACTGTAAAATATTATTCTCTGATTCAAGTAATTTAACTGTAAACATCATCTTTTGTGTGTAAAATATAATTGTTAGTTGAACTGATAAGTACAAATATTAACTTTATACGCCTTGATACACTCTAAATAACATAACTTTGATATATAAATTAGTAACAATTTGTTAAAATTAATTTAACTGTAGAATTGTTTTCTTAAATAAATATAAATATAAAGTAAAAATAATAAACAAATAATTCCTTCTTTTCCTATTTAAAGGATGACAAACAGTGTAAATCAGTTGTTAGTGGCTAAATAACATAAAATTTGAAGGCAGTAACAATATTTTTAAAAAATACTGCTTTTTACCTAACTTTGTAAATTAAATACTAGTACATTTTGTCAAATTATAAATAAAATATACCTATTTCTTTGGTATTTGTACTAAAGTGAAGAAAATGTTACTAAAACTTGGCTAGTACAGTAAATCTAGGAGTTTTAGCTTTATTTGTCCGTAACTGGATATAATTGTAACTTGTTAATCTCGCCAAACACAATCTTTACCTCAATTTTGGAAGCTAGCTGAACTTTAGCGTTTCGAATTACATATAGTGAAGGCCTCTATAGTGGAAAAATACACCCAGTCTGTAAAAATTTAGAAATGTTGTCTCCTTGTCTGTCGAACCAGACCAAAAGTGTTCTCAAGTGTTTCAATATATTTCTTAACATAACTAACTTTTCAAAAAAAAATACCTTGTGCCCAGATAGCTTAGTTGGTATAGCGTTAGGCTTTTAACCTATCTGTCCAGGGTTCGAGTCTCTGTCTGGGCGATTACAATTTTTAAATTTTGTCATCGGATCTTGTGCAGAATGGATATAAAATATGTTTACAGTCTAACAGATTATTATTTATCTTAAAATTTTGCAAATAAGCTTTTAAGTTTCTCAAATATCAGCATCTTTAGCTAACAGTACAGCATAACCAGTATTATTATAATAGAAATGTTCTGGTGGTAGAACCTACACCTACTGTAATATCTCTGTGGTATTAACTTACATGCAGACCATAACTTTTGAGAGTGTTTCTCCTCCGTTACATTTCCTCGCCATTTACCCTTAGCGTCGCAATTAGCCTCAGAAGCAAAAAAAAGCGAAATCTTATATTTGTTTTTTTTATATCTCTGAAACCACCTATACTATAGAACTACATTTAATGAATTTTGCAGTCCTCCTGTTTGATCTGTTAAATAATCCAGTCAATAAAAATATACTTACATAGAAAAATCTGTTTTTCAGATACTTTAATCGTGTAATCTGCTTTTGCGTACTTCCTCAGAAATATAGTTCTTGCCACATTTATATAAATCGAAGTCTAGTTAGAGTTGGCCTGTAAGTACTTCTGGTACATGTAGTTACTTGAAAAAGCAAATATTGGGTGTATAAAAGGTAGCATTCTTGTGAAACAGTAAAAAATCAACCTCATTTCCTCGTAATATTAGCTGTAAATGCTTCTTGCAGATTAACAAACCTCTGGCGTGTGGTCCTACGTCACCTATAATCCTTTGTAAGGTTTGTGTTGTCCTATAAATTGTCGATATACATACTAAGTCTCTAGTTACAGCCTAAGCTTTTAGTTTCAATCAGAGAATTTCAGTGTTCAGATAGTGATTGTAGCCTCGTATAATAAACCAAATGGAAATAACCCAAGTGTTGATGCACCCAAAAAACCAGTAATACTTCAAAAATACCTTGAAAAAGGCTATAAGGCTAAATTATTCTTCTAGAATAGAAAAAAAGTTTAGCAAGTGGACCTATGGTCCATATAGTCAGTCGTCAGTGAACTTCGTCTTGTCCTGTGAATTGAGAATATATTGATAAATGGTTATATATATATTTTTTTAAAAAAGAAACAATGTTGGTAAGCGTCCAGTTATGGACCCATCGGTAAAGGGATTTCAGTCTTTATAGACACACAATAATTTTCGTTACACTAAAAATTTGGCCTCGTATAAAAGTAAATAGTCGAAATGATAAACATTTCGTGTACTTTATCCAGTAAACCTTAGCTAGAAATACAATAACAGCGTTACAGACATAAAAATTAAGCAAGCTTTGATATTCTAGTAGCACATAATAAATATAAAATATCCTTTAAAATACTCTGACAAATAGTTGTGGGTTATCTGAAATCAAAATTTTCAAGCCCTCTCTCCTGCATAAATAGGCTCTAGAATTCACTAAGCCTCAAAATAATATTGGGTACATAAAATAAAAAGCAGATGGAGAGTGATGCTGATCGCATCATCTCCAAACAGCAAAAACAAAAGTATATGGATGGAGCCCTTCCTGATATATTTAGAAAACTTTACCTAGTATAAAAGTAACAAAATACTCAGCAAACTCTAAAATAAACAAACTTTCCTACGTAGCAGGCGTAACCTGACCTAAATAAATACATATAGAAATACAGAACCAAAAATAGCATAGTGGAAATCAGTAAACCCTAATAATAATAATAATAATAATATATTCTGTGGCTTACATTTTAGCTAAAAGTACTTTTTCTTTAGTGTTTTTGAAAAAAAAAATAATAAACTCTAAATTAAAAATTTGTAAATGTATATATGATACAAAACAAAATAAATACAAATTAATACATACCCTGCAAAAAATCAGTAAAAAAGTTGAAAACATCTCTTTGTGCATCCAAAATATAATAACAAATCCTTCCTGACTGGATTAAATTGTGTTATTTGAGTAAACTAGAGAATAATCCTGTAAACTTGGATAATATATCTGTGTGTGTGTGTGTGGATGTGTGTGTGTGAGTGCGTGTGTGTCCAAAATGTAATAAAAAAACACGTTCAAATCGTGTTATTTGAGTAAATATTAGGCTAAACTTGTGAAATAAACAGATAGAAGTTGAGAACACACACTTTGTGTGTCGAAAATGTAACTAAAAGTCTTTCCTGAACAGATTGAATTGTATTATTTTGGTAATAATAAGCCTAAACTTGTGAAATAAACAAATAAAAGTTGAGAACACACACTTTGTGTGTCGAAAATATAACTAAAAATCTTTCCTGAACAGATTGAATTGTGTTATTTTGGTAATAATAAGCCTAAACTTGTGAAATAAACAGATAGAAGTTGAGAACACACACTTTGTGTGTCGAAAATATAACTAAAAGTCTTTCCTTAATAGTATAAATAGTGTTATTTAGGTTAAAAATAGGTATAAAATTGTAAGTAATAAGTTAAAAAGTTGTAAAAAATGTCTTTGTGAATCCAAAATTTAATGAAAAAATGTTGCCTGAATAGTACAAATAGTGTTATTTTGGTAAAAAATTAACATAAAATTGTAAAATAATAAGTTAAAAGTTGAAAAAATGTTTTTTGTGAGTGCAAAATTTAATGAAAAAATGTTGCTTGAATAGTACAAATAGTGTTATTTTGGTAAAAATTAACATAAAGTTGTAAAATAATAAGTTAAAAGTTGAAAAAAATGTCTTTGTGAATCCAAAATTAATGAAAAAATGTTGCCTGAATAGTACAAATAGTGTTATTTTGGTAAACAAATTAACATAAAATTGTAAAATAATAATTTAATAGTTGAAAAAATGTCTTTGCTAGTGCAAAATTTAATAAAAAATGTCTTTGCGAGTCCAAAATTAATGAAAAAATGTTGCCTGAATAGTACAAATAGTGTTATTTTGGTAAAAAATTAACATAAAATTGTAAAATAATAAGTTAAAAGTTGAAAAAATGTCTTTGCGAGTCCAAAATTTAATAAAAAATGTCTTTGCGAGTCCAAAATTTAATAAAAAAATGTTGCCTGAATAGTACAAATAGTGTTATTTTGGTAAAAAAATTAACATAAAATTGTAAAATAATAAGTTAAAAATTGAAAAAATGTCTTTGCGAGTCCAAAATTTAATAAAAAATGTCTTTGCGAGTCCAAAATTTAATAAAAAAATGTTGCCTGAATAGTACAAATAGTGTTATT